>NW_026858808.1:0-286312 GCF_026571515.1 Ruditapes philippinarum
AAAAAAGCTAGATTTGATTTATATTTGTAAGACGTTAGAGTGCAAACTCAGAATGACTTTGTGGATAACATGTTTGAAATGAAGCGTTTTTATAAAACATTGGCTGAAATTGAAACAACATGAAAATGTAAAGCATGTCAGACTAATTTATAATTTATTTTACAGAGAATTACAGATAACTTAACAAAACGATGGGTAAATGTCTAAAAAAAAAGATTCGTTACAGTGACTTTATTTATGCATAGTTATCTCGAGGTTAAGACAATGCAAATATATCTTAATTATCAGTTTAGTAGAACAAAGATGATCTATAAACAAAGATTTAATGATAAAAGTTTGTTCAAAACTGGTTTTCTGATTTGCAATATTCAACCAGAGCTCGAAATGTTTTTTGCAGATATTGCAACTTGAGAAATATTTGAATTGTATCAATATTGAAAATAATAGAATTTCATTGCCACGACTGAGCGTTTCTTCAAGTGGCATTTGGAATAAACCAAGAGCATATGTTTCATATTAGAGGATGTGCGAGGGTCATTCAATAAATAATGAAACCATCTTAATAACTTTTAAACTAATGATTCGAATTCCATAGAAATTAACATGACTATGCGTCCATCTATTGTGTGAAGAATTGGCACAGGAACTGGAAATAAGTGTAGGGTCGGTTCATACAATTTTTCGAAACCATTTAAAAATGCACAAGGTTTCAGCAAGATGGGTACCACATCGCTTGACGTCGGAGCAGGCAGAATGTGGCTATCGACGAAACTTGGGTAAGATCGTATGAGCCAGAGTTAAAAAGACAATCGACTGAGTGGCATACTCCTAACTTTCCGAGGCCAGCAAAGTTTAGACGGGTACAGTCAAAACTTAAGATGCTGATAATATTTGCATACGATATCCATGGTGTATTAACAAGTCATAAAGTGCAAAGTGGAAAAACTATCAATGGCAAGTACTATGAGGAGTACCTTAAAAACACCTAAGACCAGCGATTCGAAAAAAGCGTCCTGAGCTATTAGCGGCTAATCCAATAATCCTTCATGACAACACAACGGCACACGGTGTAGAGGGGGTGACGTCACTGTTTCAGTCATACGGATGGGAAATATTAGCTCACCCACCTTGTTCCCCGGATATTAGTCCCTGTGACTATGACTTGTTTCCCAAGCTGAAGGAAAATATGAGAGAAATACATTACGACGACCTAGACGAGCTTGAAGTTACCGTGGTCGAGCAGGTGAGGGCATATGAGCGCGGTTGCCTAGCAACGGGAAAAGAAGACATGCCGACGCGCTGGACATCGTTCGTTTACCACAAGGGATATTACTTTGAAGGATTATAATAAGGTAAGAATGATATCTTACGCTATAAAGAAATTATTTAGTAAGTTTCATTATTTATTGAATGAATCTCGTATTTCCCTTTATTCTTGAAGGTTCCTGTTTACTGAAACATATTTGAAGAAATATTATTTGAAGAGACCAAATAAACTTCAAATTATAAATTTATTTCAGTTATATATTTTCAGAGACTGACATAGATATAAAATAATTATCAATGTATATCTTTACAGCATTTGATTTACAAAACAATGTTTTTATTATTATTAATAAGATAACAAAAATGAATAAGGTCATTTACTGATCATACCTTTCAAGACTTATTTTTTGATATCGACTTTTCAAAATAAATCTTCACAAATTTATTTGTTTATGTTATATGTAGCTAAATATGTTTTACATTAAATTTGTCGTACCATTTTCAAAAGAAAACGTCTACACTTACATTTGTTTATGTTAAATATAACATCATTTTGAGATGTTCATATTTTTTTTTATCTTTTTTTGATATCGACTTCTTCTGTTTTTATGTTTTAGGTACATTTATTTGGTTATCTATGATTTAGCCATTTTTATAAGAAAACCTTCACATTTTTATTTGTTTATATTAAATGTTGCAATATTTGTGCGATCTTCATAATATTTTATTCAAAAATATTTTACATCAATTTATGTTGAGGTACATGTTATCTACGTTAAAAATTCAATTTTTGTGTTAGTTATGTATGTTGTTATAACTTTATGCTTTCAAAATAAATACGGAATATTATGTTGTAGTAGCTTTCTGAGGCTTTGTATTTTTCTACGAGCAGCGGTGGAAAATTGATATCTCGCGAGACCGAAGGTCGAGCGAGATATCAATTTTCCAACGTTGCGAGTAGAAAAATACATAGTCTCAGACAGCTACTATAACATAATTTTCCTTTTATTATAGGCCCCTATACCTTTTCGTTTAATTCAGAAAATGAAATGTAGTTGTCAAGAAATAAATTCATGACTGACGGATGAATACGTTATTCTTGCAAACCGGCCACGCCTTTAATAATTTTGGTTCCCGTTTCCAAATGCAACGTTATACAGAGCTAAGATTGGAACCAACGTCAAAAATAGTCCGGCACTTCCATATATGGTACCGTATTTGTCACTAACATAATACGGAAATTTCTATCCGTTGAAGCGTATTTGCGCTTCAATATTTGCGTGTATTTTAGGGAGAAAATTTATAGGTATATAATAAATAAGGTTATTCACTGATCATTTAACCACAAATTGCAGATTGTTGTTCCTTACAACGGCCGTCATAAATATACTTATTTATTTGTTATCTTGCTTCGCTTATGCAAATCCTCAATTAGAGGATAGCAACTAAAAATGTTCGTATAAGAACCACCATATTCGGACGTAATCGTGACCTTCTACATGTTATTGGTCAAATTTCTCGAAGTCTCCCGTTTGGGAATGTTTTGACAATAAAATCAAATTTTAAAAATACAAATTTTCACGGGAAATTTTTGGGACAAACCTTTATGGGGGAATTCTTCCCGAAATGCAAATGCAATTACTGGGAGTTTTTCTTTTATGACAATGAAAATAAAGGCCATAGAGGTTATTTTCATAATAACGTGCATGCATAAGTATTTTTTTTTAATTTTTTTATATACAAGAATTTTTTTCGCAATCGAGCTGAAATTAATATGTTTAATCCAACAACTCCCAGCAGTAAATTGCTAATTGTACGAAAGACCGGTAGGGCCATTTCGTTTTCATGAATTCCCGATTCAATCTTCATGCATTCACAATTTAAACTTCGCGAATTCCCGTTGTCCACATACGGATTTCACGAATAAACGATTTCAGCTTCATGAATTCACGAGTTTAACTTCACGAATTCACGATTTCAACTTCATGAATTCACGATTTCAACTTCACGAATTCACGATTTCAACTTCACGAATTCACGATTTCAACTTCACGAATTCAACTTAATGAAGTTGAAATCGTGAATTCATGAAGTTGAAATCGTGAATTCGCGAAGTTGAAATCGTGAATTCATGAAGTTGAAATCGGGAATTCACGAAGTTGAAATCGAGAATTCATGAAGCTGAAATCGGGAATTCGTGAAGTTGAAAATTCCCCATCGGTCTTTCGTATAATTGTGTACATTTTTTGTTTCTTACCTTAATACCGTGTCCGTGTTATATTCTTACTATGTATCAATCGCATCTTCTCGGCACTTTCCCTCAAACTTCGGTTAAGAACCTCGAACACATTTATAAGAATACTTCAACTGATTAGACTAAAGCCAGTGAAAATGATGCTTTATTATGGTGGCATATTTCTACCAACAGTTAACCACAAATTTTTTGCGTTAACTATCTTACTAATTAGTTCAAATTCTTACAATTTGTATAAATCACTTGCGAGTCCGCTTCCTGGAATCAACCAGTACTGGTGGCATATGAAGAAACATGGTCATGACCCGAACAGGGTTCGAACCCATAATCTAAGGGTTGAGAGGCAGACAACTTAACCACTAGGCCATCGCTTCCCTGACTGTTGTTGACTATTTTTATTCAAGAACCTTGAGTAAAGTCAACATAAATTAAATAATTTTAAAGATAATTATAAATGTAAACAGTACATTATTCATATTGTTTGATTTGGTTGTAGAAACCGGAAGTACAAAATGTCTACCGGTTGACATAAATTCAGATATGTTTATAATTGTACATCAGTGTAGATCATGATTGTCAGTAATATTTTCAATCATGATTTTACCGAAAAAATTTTTTTTATAAAAAATACACTCGTTACACATTATAAACATATTATCTAAAACCACGTATTATATCCGAGGTTATTATTAACAATACTTTAAGCCGAAATGTTACAATTGAAAATGACGGCTGACCTATGAATACAAGTATAGTTATTGTAATATCACAGTGAGAACTCTAAATTTAAATTGTAAGATGAAGTTGACACTTAAGAGGCAATAGTGGTTGGAGATAGTTATTCTTTGGTGGCTGATTTGGTACGCCGTTTGGCGTGCCGCGCTAGACGACAGGACATGGCGACAGCGCGACAACGCGCCGTTTGGCGCTTTGTCGTGTTGTCGCTAGCGCCAACGCGACGCACAAAAGCGTATCAAATGAGCCACCTTAGAATTCCCATGTTCGACTTTCGGTTTTCAAACCGATTGTTTATCGCCAAAACTACCACAGAGATAGCAAAGAATCTAATGCACTTCATGAAAAAATGCCGTTTTTATTTTTAAAGACAACTTAAACAGGAAGTTTACTTCTATAAATAGAATACACAACAAATTGCACCTATATACTGACGCAAAAAAGAAACTGCACTAAAATATATTTGCTATACTCGTGATTGTGATTATTTGGAATAACGCACTCGTCTACATATTGCACCAGATTGACAGACATTCAATTCGATATTTACCTCAAGATGGCGTGAACGCTGCACATGCACATCGAGCGATACGTTTTACTTGTCACTCATCGATTTACAAATCCCTAAGGCAGTGAAACGTCACATTTAAAATAGAATATGTCACACTAACAAGATGTAAAGGCGTCGAGTTATAGAAACCTGGAAGCGTAAGAGGTGACCTTCATTCAAAGGTAAAGACTGCACATGAAAGCCGGTGCATAATGTTAACGCATCTTCGTAACATATACGTAACAGGTTTAAAACCGCTACAGATATCGCGAGACAATTACCTCGCTAGGCATAGCGTTAACGTGCTATCATGGCCGGCTTGCTTATGCCTAGGTCACAAATAAAACGGATGCCGTCTGATTAAACGATTTTTATAAAATCGGCAGATTTTTTGATGTCGTGTACGCCGGGCGATTTTAAATCTGATACCTTGCGTGGTCATGAATGAAACAGTCGTCGGGCGATTTTCGCCGAGTGGATTTAACAGAAAGAATTGAACGGATCAGGCGGTCGCCGCCCGATGTCCGTACGGCGCCTGTGCGATTTAAAAGTGAATCGGACGGTTGCGCGCGGGCGTCGGGCGACAATGACTTTACATTTAATGACATCCTAGATAAATCAGCCAGCTGTAATTATGCCAGCAAAGAAGTCAGCTGCCAAAACCAAGGGGAAGGCCAAGGAGTTGGTCCGTGTTGTTGACAACGAGTCACCAACGGCCAATATCGAGGCCGTAGAAGGCGAAAATCAATCAGACATTCGCATGGACATTGAAGAACAAATTCATGTTTACTAGTATTCAAAAGAAATTCACAAATATATTTTTAGGCAATTACAACTTCTTCAAGCTGAAATTACAACAAACACAAGCAGCCGGATGACAAAACGATGACCGCCCGGTGCCTGTACATGAATCGTCCGGGTACCGGGCGATAATCGTTTGACTACTTGTCTCTATTCAGGCACCGGGCGGGGCCCGGCCGTTGTCCGCCCGGACGCCTTTTAAATCGGACGCTGTTTTAATAGAAAAAAAATCGCCCGATCAAAAAATCATCGCCCGGTCGCCGCCCGGCGACCGAGCGATGTCCGCTCGATGATATTTATACTCAGTGACCCCAAAAATTATCGTCCGGCCGCCGTTAGCTTTTAAGTATTACTTAAAACTCGAAGGCGCCCGCCCGATGAGCAACATTTTCAGCTGCTGCCGTCCGATAGTCACTGCCGCCGGACGGACGCCGGCCGATATTGCGATTTTTTGGAGAAACAGACGCCGCCCGGCGGCATTTTCTTATTTGTGACCTAGGCTTTACCGACTACATATGGGATCTTGTAATCACGTTATTAATAATGACCTTACTGTACACTTGCCCTTGTCCAAGAATAAAATGATATTCCAAATTACGTCATTCGATGTAAGGTAAGGTCGATGCGACCGAGAATCATAATTTTGATTCATAGGACAGGTTGACATAATCGGTATAAAAGAAATTCCTGAAACTGAAATACATATATATTACAAAGTATCAAGAAATTAACAAAATAATTTGCCAGTTTAAACAAAAAATATTTTTAAAAAAAGATACTCGGCCAAAGTAAAACTGGTTAACTTGCATATCAGAGTTTTCCATGCAAAGCCATATAGAAATGTATACTACGTTCGTAGTCGGTAAGGCAACTGGGTTTCTGTCCCAGGCAAAAATAATAGAAACTAGAAATGTGTCGTCACGCCACGGATGCCCCTGCAGCAAAAATTTAAGATGTTATAATATTTAGTTCCAAATGTGTTTGCACAAATTACATTTTCCATTTTAAGTTCAAAGCCTTTAAAACTATTCAATGTTAACACAAAACATTTTTATACAAAGTTCAATGCACTGAAACTATTCAGTGTTAACCTTTTGTAAATTGCATATTTGTAGGCAAATAATGGCTACATACATTTCCACAAAAGTATGAGTGCTGAAACTGCAAATTCAAAATTTTTCCAACATTCAAGACAGATCACTTTGTCCAAAATCATTGAACCACGACCAAATTCAAACTTGAACTACTTTTTCTTAAGATGTATCTATATGTCAAATTTGTGTTGAATGTGTACAACTATTGGGGAGATAATGAACAGAAACTTAAAATTTCTGATTTTTTTTTCAAAGTTCAAGAGGGATAACTTTGTCAGCTATCAAACCATGACTTAATTCGAAATTGACCAATGCGTTCTTATGACATATCCACATCTTTAATTTGAGTTGAATATGTACAACTGTTGGGGAGATAATGAATGGCATCTGAAAATTTCCTTTTTTTCAAAGTTAAAGGGGCATTACTCTGCCAAAATTCATCGAACCATGACAAAATTCGATCTTAACTTGCGCATTTCTTTGACGTATTCAGATGTCAAATTTGAGTTGAATGTGTAATACCCTAAAAGAGATAATGAACGAAAACTGAAAATTTCATATTGTTTTCGAAGTAAAAGGGACAAAACTCTGCCAAAAAATCATCGAAACATGACCAATTCGAACTTGACCTGCGCATTCCTTTGACGTATCCATATGTCAAGTTTGAGTTGAATGTGTAATACCGTTGGGGAGATAATGAGCGGAAATTGAAAATTTTCCTATTATTTTCAAAGTAAAAGGGGCATAACTCTGCCAAGAATCATTGAACCATGACCAAATTCCCACTTGACCTGCGCATTTCTTTGACGTATCCATTTGTCAAGATTTAGTTGAATGTGTAATACCGTTGGGGGAGATAATGAGCGGAAACTGAAGAGTTCCTTTTATTTTCAAAGTAAAAGGGGCATTACTCTGCCAAAAATCATTGAACCATGACCAAATTGAACTTGACCTGCGCATTTCTTTGACGTATCCATATGTCAAGTTTGAGTTGAATGTGTTATACCGTTGGAAACTTAAAATTTCCTATTATTTTCAAAGTAAAAGGGGCATAACTCTGTCAAAAAACATTGAACCATGACCAAATTCGAACTTGACCTGCGCATTTCTTTGACGTATCCATATGTCAAGTTTGAGTTGAATGTGTAATACCGTTGGGGAGATAATGAGCGGAAACTGAAAATTTCCTATTATTTTCAAAGTAAACGGGGCATAACTCTGCCAAAAATCATTGAACCATGAGCAAATTCGAACTTGACCTGTATTTTCTCATGACATATCCATATGTCAAATTCGGGTTGAATGCGTGCAACTGTTACTAAGATAATGAACGGAAACCGATGATGACGGAATGACAGAATGACGGAAGGACGGAAGAGGGTAAAACTATATGCCCAAGCATTATATGACGGGGGCATAAAAATTACAAACATTATATATATTGACATATAATATATACTAGTAAGACGCTTATTGAACATCATAAACTAAGGGTACCTGATAAGTTTTGATATTACTTTCATTATTTTGGTAAAATAAACTACGTAAAATACAGGAAGTCATACTGAAAACAGACGGCCTTTGTTCGGAAAAAATGCGTCCGTTTAACTTGGAAAACACAGCGTTTATCTTTTATTATGACAGAAAACACTGACTCATGTTGACGGATGAATATTTAAGATTTTTGTACCAAATTTTTAAATGTTTTTACAATAATACTGTAGCCAAAAATTAGTAAAACCCAAGTTCACAGTTTCTTTTTTGCGTCAGTATAATTTAAACGATTTTGCACATTTGCTCTTACATGTATCTTTAATACAAGGAATTTGATTAATAAACCAATCCCCTTTTAAGTATAGACAGCAAATTTATATAGCTTTATACACTTAACGTACGATTTAATAAATGGACAAGTATATACTATGGTATTTTTTATGGATTTGTAAAGTTTTTGGTAAGATTTTTATCATCACAGAAAAAATTTCATGTCAAAATTTGACAATATAAACACATTAAAATAAATTAATAATGTGCCCATGTTCTTTGTTTAAACATATTTAATTTAGCTCGATGCGAAATAAGTTCTTGCAACTTATATTAATCACTTTTGAGGTCGTTTCCTGGAACTGTATTGAATCATGGTCGTGGCCCGAGTAGGGCTCGAACCCATGATCCCTTTGATCGAGACAGACACCCTTTAAACACTAGGCGACCGCTTCGCTTATTTTTTAAAGAGAAGGAAACTTTAGTTATGTTATACTTTGAAGCGGTTAAGATTGAGACTTCTTGCATACCAGACTGGCGTTTCCGTGAGTTTCACCCATGCCGGAAAATTCATCTGGCATGGGGGTGCCAGATGAGTCGTGCTGTACAATGGCACGCTTAGGATGACGTCATTTTACCGTTATGAATAAAGTTGTAATTGATACCCTGTTGTAAGAAAGTAGTTACGGTTGTAATGATATAAATTTCCATTGAAATTAAAGATAAAGAATTTAAAATATAAAGGAATTAAATATGATATGGTAGAATATGCAAGAAAAAATATCTGACATAAGTTTGCAAGCCTCGTTACCGCCAAATGGGCGGGTCACCTCGGGACGGATATTCCGATCCGACCCGCAAAATATGACAGATATTATTAAAATAAATCGATCTATTGAAAATTCGCTTTGGCAGCAACTCAACTTCAACTGATAAGTCTCTATAAGTAAATTAGCCAGACGAGTTCTGAACTTGTCACAGTTATTCAGTTTCAAACGGTACATTCTCATAATTTGCGGGTATATAACTTTGGTTTGTTATTTTAACAGAGATAAAATAATTGATGATTTCTTTTCCATCGGCTTGTACTTATTTCATAATCTTTATACGCTTGGTTTATTTATATTTTCACATTCATGATTTTCCTTCTTACACATGATACGTATTTTTTAAATTCAGCTTCAAATGTTGATATATTGGAATCAGACAGCCTTGCTTACGGAAAAACATGTGAATGTGGCCGAGATCTTGCAAGTTCAAGAATAAAACATTTGCCATTGTTTGGATGAATCTACACGATATTTCACCAATTGCTCAGTGCGTGCGTAACAAATGTGACATTAACCCCAAATACATGAATCAATACAAGATATCATATGATGAGACAAATCACATCTTCAACTTGACAATTATCAAGTTAACCATGAAAGACAATGGAAGAAAGTTGGTGTGTTCAGATGGAACCAGTACTGATTCACAGATTATTAGGGTCAAAGGTAAGCATAACCTATTTATTTACACTACAGTATCTTTTTCTCATATATTTATGATTTAAACATTAAAATTTTGCTTATCTACGTGCGTTATGTTTGTCTTTAGATTTACATTTTTTCATATGAGATCTGTATCGCCAGATATGATTCTAAGAATATTTCGATCCTGTAATTGCACAGAGTTTATCTTTTAATTAATCGAATATGTTTCCACGGTTGCATGAATTAAAATTGAATTTTGATCACGTTTTAATAACATGAGTTATGTTATCATATTCAACAATGTCTGATTTTCTACATGAAAAAAATTGTTTTAAATTTGATGCGGTAGTAATTTTTTTTGAATGTTTAACATTTTTGTATTTATAAATTACAAGGAATTTCATGAAATGCAGTTGATGCGTATGAAATGGTTCTTATACATATTTAAATATTAACATGAATTTTATTACAGCTAGTATTGAAATGAAATAAGTGTACTTTTAATTGATAAGAGACTTTCAAAGTCTCAATATTTTTTATTTTTATATGTTACAGATTACGAGCCTCTGCTTTTTGAAAATACAACATCTGGGACCATACAGGCGACCTCTGGCTGTATTTCCAATGTCACGAAAGTTTCATTTAAATGGATAAAGATATGCGTACGTTCCTCTTTACATCATCATAGTTTAATGTCAGTGCTATATTTTAGTAGTTTATATTCATTATCCGTAAGTTTGATAACATTATCTGTGAGGTATTATTCTATGATGATAGATGGATTCGAGTTATTAAGATTGCCAAATGATAATATTTAAATATTGTACTCGTAGTTAACTGTAAGATGTAATGTAGTCAACGCTTTCAAGATCAACACAAGGGTTTATAAAAGTCAACATGTTAAATGTTTACGAATTATGTCTGTATATCTTAATATATGCTTATCAATTTATCGACTAAATTAAATAAATATTTCCTGTTTCAAAAATGATAAAATGTGAAGGTTAATCTATATAGATTACCCTTAATTAGACAGAATAGACCTTATAAATATTGCAACTACTGGGAAAAGACAAGTGTCGCTGAGTCGTCAAGATCTGTATGTATTATTAAGCATTAAGAAAATAATAATTCGTATAGTTACATTGAAATATTTAAATTTACAAAAGCTAAGTTCAATTACAAAACAAATACAGTAGTGCAATTTGCCATATGTCATCGATTAGGGGTTTAAAATTAGATAAAATTTTTTATATTTTAATAAAAAATTTCCCAGTTGTACAATTTTAAAAATTTTTAACAGTTTGAAAAATTTGAAAAACAAAAGTTTTTTTTTAAATTGATTACCCAAGAAATTTCAGTTATTTTTGCTTTTTTTCTGGGCTTTTTAAAATTTATGTATCGTTTAAATTTTATATAGTCTAGCCTTCAATATTTTAAATTTGACCATGGTAGGCGACCATCAGAGTATCTTAGTTTGACCATTTTAATACCCTTTTCCCGGATGCTTTTTACACGAGGAAAACGGATAGTCGGGCGCAGAAGGGGGTGGGGATTGTGTGTTGCTCGAATATTGCTCTTCCTTTTTGTTCAGTACCATACAAATGTCAAATGCTTGTGAAGTTTCATAACGGTAGCTACTCTGTCTCCTAATGTTTGAATGATCTATTTTAGCATGTGTGATATGTGTAAAATTCTACTAATATTAGTTTTATTGGCTTCAAATTAAATTAGTTGGTGACATCTGTTTCTGTAATAGTATCTAGTATCTGCCTATATACATTTATGTTTTGATAATGTGTAATCAGAAAGCACGGATGTGCCGACTGATCGTAGTCTGTACTAGACGAGTTGGTGAAATCAATTTTCGCAAGTAGGCTAAGGATTTATATATGTTTTTTTTTATTGCAAAAGAAGTAAATATCCATAAGAAACTATAAAATGTTACAGATATTCAGGACATGAAAAATCGTTCATTTATTGTAGGGACGTAACAAGCGCGAGAAAGAAATAACCCAAAAATCCACAACACAACTACAAGAAGTTGTTCGAATAATTCTGATTGCGGGAATGATCAACACATGCAGTACTCAGAGGTAATTTCCGCCAAGGCTAGTGACAATGGAAATTGCTATCTGAAAATTGTTGCGCATTATGGTAATGAACATAAAGAGTCGTACCATACTGTTCAAAGATACATGACGGAAGATTCAGGTAGATTTGACTTTGTTTCTTTCTATAGACTGTTGTGCGATTCTAGTCTTTATAAATATTGATTGATTATGAATGGCGCTGAGTATCGTAAAAATTATAATCTTTTTTCAAAGTTCAAAATGTATATTTCATAGATTAATTTAAACTGCAACAAAACGTTCATATATCAGTTAAATTACTAAGAATTATTCGTTTATGGCATGAATTGATTTTGAGACTTGCAAATGTTTGAAGATGTTTTTATGTTCCCAAAAAGTGGGTAGCATATAGCGTTGCACTTGTCCGTCCGTCTGTCCGTCCGTACGTTCGTCCGTACGTCCCGAAATCTTGTGAGCGCAACTCCTCTTAAACCGGATGGCAGATTTTGTTTAAACTTCCAGGGATGAAACAACCTTAATGTGTAGATGGCAGTAAAGGAAGGAATTTTCGCTGCGACCAAATTTAACAGAATTATGGCCCTTTGTTGATTTTTTCACTATATACTATGTAGAAATTTTGTGAACGCAACTCCTCTTAAACCGGATGGCAGATTTTGCTTAAACTTCCAGGGATGAACAACCTTATTGTGTAGATGGTAGTAAAGAAAGGAATTTTTGCTGCGACCAAATTTAACAGAATTATGGCCCTTTGTTGATTTTTTCCAGAATAAAAAGTTCCACATAAAAATCTTACATACAGATATGCATGCTCTTGTTTACGAGCACATCTGCACAGTGGGGGCATCCGTGTCCTTTGGACACAGTTCTAGTTTAAGTAAGCCCTTGCACTGCTAAATGATGTTCTAATCAAGTATCGATAGCTGCCAGCTTAGATAAATAGAGAGAGCCCAGACATCGCTGGTTCGATCCTTTGAGGGGGCAAATTCTTCATGACAATCTCGGACGTTGAGTGTATTGGCCCTTTGTCTCTCTCACTTGTGTTCGGTCTCTTACGGATTAATTAGTAATTCTAGGTATGGTGTTCAGGGAATCCTTTTTGATGGACTGACCGCCAAGATATAAAACAAACAAACAAACAAACTACTCAAGTATTGGATCATGCCCTGAATAAAACTAAATGATGCTTGCGTTGGCAGTTGAAGCGCATTTACAATACTTTAAGGTCGTTTCACACCAGAGAATGAAAATGATTATTTAATAATTTTTTTTTACAGATGAAGAAAGAAGCAATATTGTAATTGTGGTTGTAGTAGCTCTGGTTGACTTTGCACTGATTCTTACAGCAGTTGTATATTTAATTTACTTTCATCATAAAGAAAAGTAAGTTTGCTTAATGGAAGTTTTATAAAGTAATTAATGTAATAATTATTCTATATAATATCAAAAGTCACATAATAGATATTTGATAGTAACAAAATATTTTGAAAATTTACGTTAATTTTAAAGCAAACGTTTAAACTTAATAATTTCTAATTTTGTTAAATGCCTGTATTTCTTATTCCAGATCCCCCTAGTTAAATTGACCGAGACACACGCGCACATGCGCACAAAATTCATTTAGATGAACTATTCAAAATGATCATTTAACTTAAAATGTATTCATAATCCATAGACGTGTTTTGTGTTGTCATCACAACATTTTAATGATTTTTTTGAAAACTATTTAAACGCATTTGTTTAATTTTTATAACATTGAAAATATAAAATTAAATATGTAGTCACTTCTTCGCTTCTACAATATGATATTTGGAAATGTTTCTTAACAAAAAGAAACTTGAATATGCCAGGGGAGATGGAATAGTGAAAGCAAAAAGAAAGATAATATTAGAAAAAAATATATAAGGGATATTGAATGAGTGTAGGTTAAATACTGAATTTATTGAACGAGTGAATTAAAATTATAAAATGCAGCCTCTAGCGAGCATGATATTATTTTATTCAACGGGCTCATATTTAAGTAATGAATTTACACGAATATAATATTTTTCTATCTATCTACCCACTTTGCGCGTAGGTGGTAAGAATATAGGTTGTGTCATAAAAAAACTGGTAGTTTTTTTAAGAAAAGACCAACTTTACTTAGCCCATTATAGGAACGCAATTTCATATACATAGTTTACTCACTCCTCATTCATATTACAGATTTTCAGTAAAAATTTCATAAATTTTCATTAATTTCTGTGGTTCAAATACTTATTGTTACTTAAGGATGAGTGTAAATATATATATATTATATATATATATATATATTATATATAATATATATATATATATATATATATATATAATATATATTATATATATATATATATATATATATATTATATATATATATATACAAAAAATGAAAACAAGTGCCGGAAAAAGTCACATATAAATAAAACAAAAAACACAGTCCATGAGTTAACTTATTTAATTATTTTCCAATCGGTTTCTCTTATGATCATCAGGGCAAATGTGACGTCGTCGCATAGTAACGTCGTCAAAAAAACGTCGTCGTTACTATGCTCTCTCCTCTGTTTTAGGTCTTGTCAAAAAAGATACATTTACGCGATTTACATTAACTTGCTAAAGCATTTCATCAAATTACATTATTGCTAATTGTAGATTATCAGATCAGCTCAAAAAAGAAACACTAACAGAAAGAAACGAAGAAGAAAAAATGCTTGCAAATGATGAAGCAAATGACATGTTTGTAAACGAACCAACAGAAAACGACCATTCTCTTGATCAAGTTGTGCCCGAAATTGAAGGAGCAAAAGATCTGTAATCTTCAAATAGAGATGAGCTCGAACATGAAAATGATTTAAATGAAGAAATACACAACAATAGTGAGGAAAATGACTTGTCTCCTATCAAATCTACTGTAAACATCAGTTACCTAGGTCAAGCTGTGACCGAAATTGAAGAAGAGAAATATCTATCATGTAAAGATCTTAGCATAATTAATCTTCATCCAGATGGAGATGAGATCGAAAATGATGAAAAACAAAAAGACACAATGGTTCAGCAAAATGATTTAGATGATGAAATACACAAAAATGATGATGAAAATGACTTGTCTGCTAACAAATCTTCAGTAAACGCCCATTGCCTAGGTCAAGCTTTGCCCGATATTGAAGAAGCAACAGATCTATCATCTAAAGATCATATCATAATTGATCTTCATCCAGATAGAAATGAGCTCGAAAATGATGAAAATCAAAAAGACACACTTGTTCAGCAAAATGATTTAGATGATGAAATACATAAAAATGATGAGAAAAATGACTTTTCGGATAACAATTCTACAGTACACGCCCATTGCCTAGGTCAAGTTGTACCTCAAATTGAGGAAGAAAAAGATATATCATCTAAAGAACAAACCATAATTGATCTTAATACAGACAGAGATGAGCTTGGGAATGATGAAAAACAGACATACCTGCTTGCTAAACAACAACAACAACATAATAATAATAATAATAATAATAATAATAATAATAATAATAATAATAATCTTTATTTAAAGAAGGTTACACATTAAGAACATACAATAACAATCATATATATCTTATTTCCAATGTGGCCTTCTGAAATAGAAAACAACAACAACAACAGGACATGCATAGGCAGAAAAATGAATGTATAATATGTAATTTTTAGAATATTACATCTCATATACTTTCGACAGACACTCAACAATTTGTTTTAACATATACGTATATTGCATCATTCGTTCGTTCGTTCGTTCATTTATTAATTAATTAATTAATTCATTCATTCATTCATTCACTCACTCACTCATTCATTCATATGAACATCAAGATATGCTTTGTATTTTTCTTTAAAACATTTAAGGTTATTAACATTACGAATATTTAAAGGTATATTGTTCCAAATGTTCATGCCATATAACATGATTTAGATTTGATTGAAAATGAAGAATACCATTCTACAGAAGGGGAAAATTGATTCCCTGGGGGCCTTGTTTAATTTTAACGTTTCCTTTTAAAAAATGATGGAAGGGAAGGGCGTGGGCCCGGGAAAAAAACCACCCTTTAATTTTCAACCCCAATAAATTTAAATTTTAAGGGTTTTATTTTCAATTTTTTTCCCTTCCCTAAAAAAATTTTTTTTTTTTAAAAAAGTTATTAAGATATTTTGGTTTCCCAAAATTTAAAAAAAAGGGAAATTTTATCTTGGGGGATTTCCCAAAATCTTGGAAAAAATTTTTGGGTTTACCCCGGGAAAAACATTTAAAAAGTTATTTTATCTTTTTTTCCCCCTAAATTTTGGAATACTTTGGTTTTCCCCTTTGGGCTTTTTTTTTATTTTCGGGGTTTTTTTGTTTTACCATTCTTTCCTTTTTGTTTTGTAACTTTTTTTCCCCTTTTCCAAATGGGTTCCCCATCTGTTATTTGGGATAAAAACCAAATTTTTTATTTTACCTTTTTAGGGGTTTTTTGATTTTTAAATTTTTCCTTAAAAGATCGACCATTGGGGGCCTTTTAATGTTTTGGGGAAGGGGCAGGGGAAAATTAACTTTTTAAATTTTAGGGAGGAATTTTTAAAAATTTCTTTAAAAAAATTGGCTTGGGCTTGGTTTTTTTAAAAGGGATAGGTTCCGGGTTTTCGGAAAAAATTTTTAATTTTTATTTCGCCCTTTTTATGTTTTTTTTATTTAAACCGGGAATTGTTGTTTTATTTTCCGCTTAAACAAATTTCATTAGTTTGTGGTTTAGTGGTTTTATTATTTTTCAATACTTTTTGGGGGGATTTTTAAAGGGTTTTCTGAAAGTTACTTTCTTTTCATAAATTTTCCTTTTTAATAGTTGAAAAATTTGTTAAAAATTTTTATTCCCGGGGGATGTAAAAAAAAATCCGGGAAAACCCAAAACATTTATTTTGTTTTTTTAAACTTTTTTTTTCAAACAAAAAATTTTTCCCCTAAGGCCCCTAAAGGAAAAAAAGGGTTTTATTATATAAAAAAAATTTTTCCTTGGAAATTTTGATATTTGGGTTTTTTTTTACCCAAAAAAGGTTTAAAAATTTATTTTGATATTCCCAAAATGGGGCTCCCCTTTTCCCTTCTAAAATTTTTGGGTTTTTTTGGGAAAAATGGGATTTTCCAAAAAAAATACCGCCCAATTTTTTGGGGGTCTTTTTTTAATTTTTCGTGGTTTCCCTTTTGGGGGGAAATTTTCCCCAAAAAGGGGAATTTTTTTAAAATTTTTGGGAAATTATTTTTTCCCCTTTAATCTATTTTGGGGTGGGAAAAAAAAACGGGGAAATTTAAAAACCCTAATTTTTCTCGTTTTAATTTTTAAAAGGCCCAAACCCAACGGGAAACTTTTTAAATTTTTGGGGTAGGATTAATATTTAGTATGGGGAAAAAAATTTCCCTAGGAAAAATTGAAATAAATTATTTTTTTTAGGGGGGGCGGGGTTAAAATGAGGGGGCCAAAAATCAAAATTAAAAAAAAATAAAACAAAATTTGCGTAAATATACTTCTTTTTTAAAAAATTGGGAAAAAAAGTTATTTTAAATTTAAAAACCACTAGAATTAAATCCTTTTTCCCCCGGGAAAAAAATTTTTATTAGATTTTCCTTTTTGGGGGAATGTTTGGTTTTTCTTTTGGGAATTGGGGGATTTCTTTTGGGTTGTTTTTAAAATTTTCCAAAGGGGGGAAGTTAATCTAGTGAAACCAATTTTTTTGGAAAAAATTTTGGGGCCCCATATTTAAAAAACAAAAAAAATTTTAAAATTTAAAGGAAACCTTTTAAAAGACGGGGTTTTGGGAATAAAAAAAAAGGGAAAATTTTGAACAAAAATTAATGGGAAAAATTCAAAAAAAAAACTTTACTTTTGGGCATTTTTTGGGCCAAATCACTGAATTTTTTTTTAAAACCGCAAAAAAAAAAAAAATTTACAGGGGTTTAAATTTTTTTAAAAAAATTTTTTCAAAAAAAGTGTATTTTCCCACCCACTTTTGGCAAAACCCATCCGTCCAAAAAAAAAAAAAACCTTTTGGGACAAAATTTTGAAAAATTTTGGGAAAACCAAATTTTAAAAAAACGAAAAAAAAAACCCAAAAAAAGGGAAAAAAACTATTTCTACCCCGGGAAAAATTTAAAAGGGGAAATTTTTGGGCGGAAAATAAAACTTTTTAAAAAATAAGGTTTAAATTTAAAATTTATTTAAAAGGGGGATGCAAAGAAGATTTCCCTTTTAAATTTAATTTTTCGAATTTTTTCCCTTTTGGGGGGTTTATTTAGTTCAAAGGGAAAACCCCGTCCCCAAAATTTGGGGAAAAATTTGGTTCAAAAAAAATTTTTATTTTAAAGGGGGAAAAATTCCCCCCAAAATTTTAAATGGTATTCCCCCCATTTTTAAAAAAAGATTTATAAATTTCCCTAGCCTTTTCTGATTAAAAACCAAGGGCCCCATTTAAAATTAAAAGATTTTTTTTTGTATCTATTTCAAAATTTTTTGATGGGGGCTTTTAATACTTTTTCCACCCCCTAGTTATAATAAGGGGCGGGAAAATTTTTTTAAAACCGCTCGAAAGTTTTTAGCAATTTTACAATTTAAATTTATTTGGAACCCTTTTTTTTCAAAACCCTTTTTAAATTTAAAAAAGGGAAAGTGGCCCCGTGGGAAAAAAAAGCCATCGGGGGTGTTTTAAAAAGGGGGGCCCCCCCTTTTTTCCATTTGGAAAAACCCCCTTTAAAAAAATTATTCCAACAGTCTTTTCAATCTTTTTTAAAATTTGTACCCCCGATACCCCGGGAAAAAAATTGGGAAATGTTTTTTGCCCTTTTTTTTAAAAAGGGTTGGAATTTGGGTTTAAAAGCCCTCAAAAATTTTCGGGAACCCCCCTTTTACTTTTTTAAATTTTATTAAAAAGTTAGGAAAAAGGAAAAAAAGTTTTAAGTTTTTTTTCATAAAAATATTTTTTATGGGGAAAATTAAAACTTAAACTAATTTAAAAAAAAAGTTTTAGGTTTCCTAAAACCCGGGCATTCTTTAAAAAGGGATCAATTTTAAATTTACATTTTTACAAATTTTAAAATTTTTCAAAGTTTTTTTTATGACAAAAATTTTGGGCTTTTCATCCTTTTTTTTGAATTTTTAGTTTAAAAGGGGCCTTTTTATCGTTTTTGGGGATTAAGGGTTTTTGGGTTTTTTTAAAAATTAAAAAAAAATTTTGAATTAAAAGGGCAAGATTCTTTTTTAAATGGATTCTTAGTTACCCTTTAATTTAAATGGGGAAAAAAAAAAAAAAAGTATTTCGTTGGAAACTTTTCCTTTTTTTTTTGGAAAAGGAAAAAAAACTATTAAATTGGGCCCGGGGTTTTCCCCCAGGGCCTCAGTACTTGGGAAAACCCCCCCCCTTAAAATTTTTTTTTAAATTTTCCTTTTAAAGGGAAAACCCCTTTTTCAGAATTTTTTCTTCTAGTTGGGAAACACGTTTATTTTCCCCACCCGATAGTTCCCCTTAAACAGTTAGGGTTTCCCAAAAATATTTAAAATTCCCTTTTTCGGGGGAAAAACAATTTTAAAAGACGGGCCCCAAAATATTATTTTAAAAATGGGGCCAAAAAAAAAAATGGCTTTTAAATTTTTTAAAAACCGACCCAAAAAAAAAAAATTTTTAGTTTCTCTCTCCTTTTAAAAAGGGGGCAACCCCCGTTAAAAGTTAAAACCCACACTTTTTTTTTTTGATTAATACAACCCCCTTTAAAGTTTGTTTTTACAAACCAATTTTAAAAAACCACTTTTTGGGGATTTAAAATTTTTGTAAAAGGGTGGGTTTTATTTGGGATTTTAAAAATTTTTACAAATTATTTGGGAAACCCTTTCCCCCACAAAAGTTTTAGGAAACTTATGCGTTTTGTTTAAAAATTTTTTAAACTTTAAAAAAGGGGAAAAAAATTTTTTTAAAACAAAAATATATAAATTTCTATTTTTTTTAAAGGGGGCCCAATTAGTTGAAAAATTGGGGATCGAAAATTGGGTTTTGGGGGGTAAACTGGGGAAAAAAGGGTTATGGGAAAAAAAGGGTCTTTTTGACAAAAAATTTTAGTATGGGCCGGGTTTCACAATTGAAAAATGGGTTAAAAAAAAAGATCTGTATTTTAATAGAAACCCTTTTTCTAAAAGAAATTTGGTGGGTTTTTTATTTTTCAGACGGGAAGGGGGAAAAAACATGGGGAGGAAAAATTTAAATTTTTTTAGTTAAAAAAAAAAAAGCCGTGGAGGGGGAAAAAACCCCGTTATCTTTCTGAAACCCTTTTTTCCAAAATTTTCCCTTTTTTAAAAACAAAAATTTTCATACAAAATTTTGGAAAAAAAACCAAAATTTTTTGGGGCTATTTCTTTCTAAAGGCACGCCGGGGTTTTAAATTTTATTTTCTTAAAATTTTAAAAACCCCTTTAATTTTATCAAAAAATTTGGGAAAAATTTGGGAAAACTTTAAACCTTCCCCATGTTTTGGGGCCCCCATTTTTCAGGGGTTTTAAAAAAGTAATTTTAAAAAAAAAAAAAAAATTTAAAACCCCCAAATTTGTTTCCCCCCCCTTTTTTTTTTTTGGTGGGAAAGGGTTTTTTTTAAAAGGGCCCCTTTTTTGCCAAAGGGGAATTAAAGTAAAAAAGTTAAAGGTAAAAACCCAAAAATTTCCCAAATTAATTTTTTCAACCCCCTTACGTGAAAAATCAAAAAAAAAGTTTTACTTTTTGGAATTTACCAAAGAGGGTGCCGGAAAAAACTTTTTTTTCAAAAAAGTTTGTTATTTTATCAAACAAGGGGGCCCACAAAATTTTTCATTTTAATTTTCCCCCCCCATACCATCCCTTTTAAAAATGGAAAGGGGAAAATGCTGTTTGGGAATTTATTAAAAATTTTTTTCGCCTTTAAAAGATTAATTTACATTATTTTTTTGGGGGGATTTTTTCAAAAAAAAAATTTTTTTAAAAAATTTCGGAAATTTGTTTTTTTGGAAAAAATTAATTTTAATTTTTTAATTTTATTTTAAATTAAAAATAAAATCCGTGTTTTTATTTTTTTAAAGCGGGATCCAGTAAAAAGGGAAAAGGGAGGGGCGGGAAAACCCTTTTTTTTTCCCAAAAAAAAAGGTTGGGAAAAAAAAAGGGGAATTTTGGGGGTGTTTTGGGAAAATTTTTTTTTTTTTTCTTTTTTTTCATGATAAATTTAAACCCATTTTTCAATTTTTTTTTTTTTTGTTTTTTTTTTTTTTTCTCAAAAAATTTTTTTCAAAACTAAAAATTTCTTTTATTTTTTTTCCAAAATTAAAAGATAAAAATATAAAAAACCCAAAATTTTAAAATATACTTTTTGGGTGGGTGCGCAAAAAAAAAATATAATTTTTCTTGTTTTTTTCGCCTAAAAAACCAATTTTAAATTTCGTAAAAAAAAGTTTTTTATTTTATTAAATTTAAAAATTTTTTTTATTTTTAAAAAAATTTCCTTGGGGGAAAGGGGCCTTTTAAATTAAAAGTTGGGTTTAAAAATTTTTGGCCCAAAACCCCTTTTTCTTTTAAACTGTTTTTAAAATAAAATGTTTCCCCCTTTTTTTCGTAAAAATTTTGTATTCTGGTTTTGTTTTAAAAGTAATCCTTTTAATGTTAAAAAGTAAATGTTTCAAGCAATAAAAATTTGATTAAAATTTAAAAAGATTAAAAAAACAACCCCAAAAAAAAAACCCTTTTAAAAAATTGGGTGACTCCTTTTTTATTGAAACCCGTAAATTTTAATGAAAAAGTGCAACATCCTTCATGATCCCTAGCACCGGCTTCAGTGGTACTTAGTACTCAATTTTCAACACTTAACGTGATGCAATCAATGACCTCGAAGGACCAGAAAAATGTAACAACACTGAAGTGTACGGGGCAACTTTGTACAGCTGCTAAGGTTTCGATACAAACAGAAATGTTAGCAAATGCTTGCATGACATTGACATTATAATAGCAACTCTTAATCTTCTAACGTGTTTTTGGAATATTTTAGCACACAAGTTGGCGGTATATATCAACAAACCTTTAGCATTTTATCCTATTGTATTTCATAACAATGACATAGCTTTATGCTCCAATATTACAAGTATAGTATATCTAACAAGATATATAACTTTCGGAAATTATTTCACTTCCAATGAAGCTAAGATTTACATCAGGTGTTAGCAAATTTATTTGGTAGCATTAGATTAATTGTTGATCATGTTTCTGTAATAAATGGATGTTTCTTGATGTTTTTATATTGAGATAAGCTTGCTTTGGTTTTAAAATCTAATATATTTTTTAATCTGAGATTTACTTGCTTTTATCTTTTATAAGATATTTTACTACCCTCCACCCTCTGACAAAAGGGGTTGTCTTTAAGGATTAAGGCATCAGAATTGCAGTCGCCGTTTATCCCTTCGTGATCGTGAGAGGCTACTAAATGGGTTTGAATAGCTGGAATCTATAGATCTCTTAGCTCCAGCAGGCAAGACACTTTTGAACCATGGTGTTGATTGTTTTGAGTTTGTGACACATATTTTAGCCAAATTCATCATCCTTTTACGGCGTCATTTGACCTAAATTGTGTTGGTGTACAGTAAAACAAAACTATACTATTTAAAATATTTAAAGAAAGTCATATTTAAATGAAGCGTTAATCTTTGTTCCGGAAAATGTATAAAACATTTTTTAATGGAAATCAGAGGTCTAAATCATGTATATGAAATTATAATATAGCTTTACCCGGGATATTTCGACGTATAGAGAATGTCTAAAGAAGAAGAAGAAGAAGAAAATATAAGTTTAAATCCTCAATTTTGAGAGGCGAAAATATGGAAATATAATAATAATCTGGAAACAAAGTGAAGTTAATTATTCTGCGACGTTTCAAGCAATAAACATCTTTAATTTAAAATGAATGCTTAAGCATCTGATCCATGTATACTATATTTAAGTATGTACTTATTCTATTGCATCATTTCTTTACATAGTATAATGTGTATACAGTTTACTTAATCATATATAGCTGCATAACTATGTTGATCCCGTTGTTTTTCAGAAATGTGTTTTAATGTATGTGTAGTGTAGGAAAAGTATGTATATATATATATATTAACCATGCATTTCGAATTGTATTTTTCATATGTTTTTGAAAAATAACAAACAAAAAAAACAACAAAAAAACAACAACAACACCAATTCCATTACCTATTATGCAAAAACTGTGCTAATAATGTTCAAGAAAACTTTTAATAGATCATAAAAGTAAGTTTTATGAGTTTATTTTAGACGGTAGGTTATCATAAAACTATGTTCTTTGAAACTAGACTATCATTATATTTTTCCTGTCTGTCAGTGTTTTTTTTTCATGCAACTCATTTTGTCCATTTTCTTTGCAATGTAAATTGTATTTTCTATAAAATTGAATTGAAGTGCTTCTATTATTTTTGTTTATATATTCCACACTGACAGTTTTATCCCTGACAATGGTAGTCAAATGTTGAAATATTATTGTATCAATACATTATTTTTTTCAATTAAAACGAATCACGCAAAACAAAATACAATTAGAACGACGCTGGTATTTATGATAACTTCAATTGCCAACAGTAAAGAATTTTGCAGTGAAATCAAATTAAGCTTTTTTTGTTCAGTTTAGGTATTTTTATGAGTCACAGAGACAGTATGAAGTCTCTACATAGAGGGTATTTCAGCTTATACAGCCGTAAACATTTGATTATAATATTACCAGTTGTGTTTCACAAAACGTAATGAATACGTGTAGTCTTAAAATAGTCGTCGAGCCGAATTTATAACTGAAACTTCATTGAGCACGTGTAGTCTAAAAATAGGAGAAATAGGAGTCCAGTCGCTTCATTATAAAACGGAGTTTCTCAATATTGTTAAGTGTTATGTATGAAAGCGTCCTGGTGCCAATTTAACATGTTCTATAAAAAGATAACCCCTTCGCAGGAGAAAACAAAGTCTAATAAGGAGTTAATAACTCCCAAGTAGAAGATGATAAAAAAACTAATAAGAAGTTTATACCTTCTACGTAGGAGATAAACAAAACCTATTTAGGAGTTTATAACTCACGGACATCAATTAAAATCGAAATGCCTGTCTAACTTCTGCTTTGATATTGACCCTTGAAAATAATATATTGATATTGCTGTATCAATCGTTGTTCTTTCCTTCAAATCAATTATATACTCGTTTCAGAGTTTATCATATGCTTCAAAAAAATAATTTTGTATGATTTACTAAATTTTCATTTAAAAGACGTAGTTGTATTTTCATTGTAATCAGTAATTTGGTTCCGCTATTACATAATGCGCTAAGTATACTAGTGGCGAGTGGTATCCATTTTCATTATGAATGAATGCGGACAAATGACCTTGTATAAAACCCAAGTCAAAAGCAGAGCTAAATCGTTGGTTCCACGAAAATGGAAATTAAATAAGTATCCTACTAATGCTTCATTTTTCGATCGCTTTTTAAGCACCTGTCATAAGCACCTCAATAATCATATGAATGCTAGAAATGATAAAAAAGGTGTATCAAACTTATGTATATGTGTTTATGCACTTAAATTTCATAAGAATGTGTAAAAAGTAAATAGAAGTAGAAAATATGCATAGAAAAATTTACAATTCCAGCTATCAAAATATGTTGAATGATTCTAAGAAACAGACTACACATTATATATAGTGTATATTAATTCAATTAAATCTTCAAGATTATAAAAAAATCCATACCAAAATTCAAATAAGCATACTTAGATTTTCCAAATCTTCATACTTAAGAGAAGCATTATTGTTTGCAGTGTTTAAACATTCACAATCAGTCCCTCCATATGTATGATTTTCATTTGCAAAAAAAAAAATCCGTGAAAAATCGGAAATACGATGGTGAAGAGTCCATGTAACGGAAACTCGACATTATTTTGAAATAACGAAACCACCATGGTGAACAGTCGAAGATAAGATGATGAAAAGTCGAATATACGATCATAATGAAAAATCGATGTAACGAAGCCAGGATGATGAAAACTCGATATAATTTCGTGCTTTTTCACCATAGTATTTTTGACCTTTCACCATCGTGGTTTCGTTATATCGGCAATTCGCCATCGTACTTTCGACATTTCATATGATCGTGGTTTCACTATTTCACCATCGTACATTTGTACTTTCAAGTTTTCTTTATCGTCTATTCACCTTCCTGTGAAGCATGTGCACTGAAAGATAATCTATGTAAAGATGTAACGTTTAAAATTTAGCAAATTCACAATTAACATACCTTATGCTATAATCATGATCCAAAGCCATTAACAATATTATTTACGCTGGTGAAAGGTCGAAATTACGATACTGAAAATACGAAGATACTTCGAGTTTCCAATATCGTGGTTTCGTTCTTTTAGACTTTATATCATCGTACTTTCGATTTTTTATCATCGTGGTTTCGTGTTTTCTTTGTTTCGAGTTATGTGCGTGTGTGTCACGATGGCCTAAACGGTACACCGTACAAATAACTGTGGTCTTGTTAGCTGTCTGGCGCAGTTTTTGACTCAGAACAGTATGCAGTTAAATGCAATAACACTTTATAGTAAATAGTTTAGCTATAAATACATATTTGATGTACAATATTCTTGATAATTCAACTATTAAATTATGTAAAAAAAAATAGTAAATTCAAATAATTTTACCCCAATACAGGAAGTTTAAGTGATAGTTACAGGCAAAAAAAAAAAGACACAACAAAAATAAATCATTAGAGCGACTATAGCTATTTAAGGCGCGTAGGCACACGTATTGTTAAGTTCATTATTGATTATTACATTTAAGACAGACAGTATACAGCCAACAACGTAAATAGAATACTTGATTTAAACTTATCATTTCCAAAGTTATTTCACGTTTCACGTACAATAGATCACGATGGTATCGATGGATAAGAGTTTACTTTGTTGTTTTCTCTGGATTTATGCAGTTTGTGGTAAGATATTTTTCATTTCAAACATAGCTAGGGCAAAATTAGTTGAACACGCAGATTAAGTGGGCGGAGGTGGGCATTGTAGATACAGGGAAAAGCCCTCGACTGGTGTTAAGGCAGTCATTTAAGGATATTTTGATTATTCAATTCCAGGTCATTATCATGCCACAAAAACGATGTTTGAAATACCTGAATTTTTGAAAGATTTTATATCACGGAAAATTCACATGTTAAAAATTCTCAATTTAAACGTGTAATGTATAAGTCCCGCACCGAGACATTATATTCACACATCTGCAATTACGAAAAAATAACTGTCTATTATTTTCATAAATATTGGATGGAAAAGTATCCAATATTTGAATAATGGATACTTTTAGCAAATATAGGATACTTTCTCATCTGTCAGTACAATTAACACGTAATTTTACAGATACAAAAAAGATGACGTCACAAACATGTTTAAAATGTAATTTTGCAGAGCAGTTAACTTTAATCAATCAGAAATGTTTATTACCAACAATTTTGAAAAATCATTATTAGTCATATGTAGACTCAATTTGACATTGTCGGAACACAGTATTATGATAATGTCAGTTAAACATGATGCGTTACAATTACATCACATCGACCCTTTACGTCAAAGTTCGGATAAGAACCTCGAACACAAAAGTTTCGGTCCATTTGCTCCTACGCTAAGAAACTAAACATGTAAACAAATAGTCATTTAAAGCTAGAAGTTGACTAAATTATTCTATGAGATCAAATAAAATTAAGTAAATTTATAGATATAAAAAAAACCCAGTACACTATTTCTGTACGTATTATAATGGTTGTTGAAAGTCTACCTGTTGACATTAAGTCAGATTGCAAAATTTACAAACCTGTCTGTTTTGTTCGTGATTATACAAGTTATTAATTTTGATTTTGTGTTGTAAACATTGATATGCCCCATTTCTTACGACTAGTTATAATTCAGGATTTCTGAATGTCCAACGTGCAAATTTTTATCTGTTCCCCATTACATAACAGGATGTGAAAGGAAAGTCAAGTGGGTTGGGATGTTGTATATATTTACTTCTATTCTAATGGGACTCATAAAAGAACTGCATTGTATCCTACAATTTCTAAACAAACGTTGCCGCCTTCGAATGAAAAGGTACAAATTTGTTTATTACTGTTTTTGTTAGAAATGACTGACAATTATATGTATATATAAGCTCCACAATTTCCCCTTCTTAACGTATATGTTGCTAGCAATCAAAAGCTATATAGCGAACCTGCAACTCATAGCGGGTCGATATTTTTATACAGTTTTGTGGATACAACGCAGTCCATATTGATGTATCGATCTTTTTTTCCCCTTCAGATCAATTATATACTCGTTTCAGTGTTTACCATACGAGCTTCAAAACACAATTGTGCCTTATATTTAAAACATGCAGTGGTATTTTCATTGTAATTTGTATATTGTTCCGCTATTATATAATGCGCTAATATACTAGTGACGTCAAATTGCGATTTTTTATCATTATGAATGAATGCGGACACATGACCTTGGTACACAACTTAAATCAAAAGCAGAGCTAAATCGTGGGTTCCACGAAAATGGAAATGAAATAAATATTCCACTAAGGCTTCATTTTTCGATCGCTTTTTAGTCACCTGTCATAAGCATCTCAATAATCATATGAATACTAGAAATTTCAAAAAGTGTATCAAACTTATGTATATGTGTATATGCACTTAAATGGCATCAGAATGTGCAAAGAGAAAATTAATGGAGAAAACATGCATAAAACAATTTACACATTCCAGCTATCAAAATAAGTTTAATAAATGATTCTTAAAAACTGACTACACATTATACATAGTCTATATTTATTCAATAAAACTTCTTCAAGGCCATTCGTAATTCAAGTAAGCATACCTAGAATTATACAACACAAATGTATGGTGGCTGATTTGTGTCATTAGTGTTTTCGCCCCGCGACCCCGCCAAGCGAAAAGTCGATAATAAACAAGTTAAAACGGCGGGGTCGCGGGACGAAAACACGCTAATTAGCAGGCGCACGGGCGAAGTTTGATAAATAAAACTTCGCCCGACGGGGGCGCGGGACGAGATTTAAGAAATAAAACAGCAGGGCGCGAAGCGAAAACACGCTAATAAGCGGAGGCGCTGGGCGAAGTTTTATTTATTAAACTTCGCAACGCGCCCTCGCAAATTAGCGTGTTTTCGTCCCGCGACCCCCCCCCCCCGTTAAATTTCTTTAATCTCGCTTCGCGCCCCAGCGGGACGAAATTTTATTTATTAAACTTCGCCCCGCGCCCTTGCTTATTAGCGTGTTTTTGCTCTGTGCCACCACCATTTTAACTTGTAAATTTTCGACTTTTCGCCCAGCGCCTCCGCTAATTAGCGTGATTTTGTCTCGCCACCCCGCCGTTTTATTTCTTAAGTTTCGATCCGCGCCCGCGCGGGACGAAGTTTTGTTTATTAATAATAATCCGAAGCTTTACGGAAATATCCGAACAATTTTCATTGATGAAAATGATAAGCATCCGTTATAGTGCATTTATTGACAACTCTATAAGCCAAAGCTACTTTTAACACTTTGGATGCGTTATAATTCGTTTGATGCTTGTAATTAAATAAAAATGTTTCTTTCTTTTTCATCGCTTGTTTTAAGCTGTTTTGAGAACTTTTTTGTTGTTAGGATTGTCGGAAAACGCTGCTCCAGATATTGAATGTCATCATTGCATTTCCTGATCTGCGATCAGAAAATACATAATGTCTAACACGATAACGTTTTAAGAAATTA
This sequence comes from Ruditapes philippinarum, assembly GCF_026571515.1. Lineage (NCBI taxonomy): Eukaryota > Metazoa > Mollusca > Bivalvia > Venerida > Veneridae > Ruditapes > Ruditapes philippinarum. The sequence goes on from NW_026858808.1 coordinate 28,913, forward strand.
ATTTTCGAGCGAACGAAGTGAAGCGAATAACTATAACTGACTTACAGATAGCCCCGCTCATTCAAATCAAGTGCAATATGTGTAAATACAGTAAACTCTGCTTATAACGATCTCATCGGGACATTCAAATATTAGACACAATATTAGACACAATACTCGAGAGCATAATTTTTTGGAATTTAAAAATCCTTTGCTATTGCAGTTTTTGATTTATTCAATTTCTAAATTTCTCATAAAATACCATAATTATTTTGTTTCCAAACCCAGTGCTATTCGATTTTTACTATGATTAAGAATAAACAAGGTTTTCGATTTTTCCTTCCTTTTACAATGTATATTGAGTATCTTCTTTTATATTTTAGGGTGACTTTTACTAATGAAAGTTATACATTTCTTTTCATTTTAATCAAGCGTACTTCGCAGTCTTCAGGGAATGCGTTATTATGTTGAAAACCGATTATAATTATTTTACTTGAGCAAGATTATTATAGGAATAAAAGGAATAAGCGTTTTATTTGGTGACAATTATTCATGCTAAAAATCCTAAGTAGGGAACAATTACGCACTGCTATACAAGATGTCTTGAAGTACATACAATAATAAACGGTACATTCTGCGTGCCAATGAAAACGAAAGTTGAAAATGCGGGATCTATTGTTATTTTGGAGTTCGTTATAAAAGTGTAATTTTCTGTACTTTAACCTAAGTTGGGACTAAGAAATGACGTCCTTATAAGCGATAATTCCTTATAACCGTGTTCGCTATAACCGTATATTTTTATATTAAATTCGGGCCAAAATGAATTGTTCCATATAACCGGAAGTTCGCTATAACAGTTTCTGTGTTCAGTTTACTGTAGGCGGAGTCCATTTAATCAGCTCACGAATTAATTTTAAATTTAATAGATACAGTTGAGTTACTGCACTGTTTGGTACATATTCCGGCACAATTTTAACACAATAGAGCGGTTTCATTGGCGGACTGTAATGAAGAATAAAAGTGGGCATGGACACATTAATAGTAGCGTAGTGATAAGAGGGTATAGGTTAAGCCCGTCTCACACAAAACACGGTTGGACACTCGGTTTTCGTACGGTTTACTTGGTTATTCACGGGTTGACTGATTTGAGTATTGAGCTCCAACCGTGCCTGGGGATTAGTTGGTACGAGTAAGACTCGAATGTAGCACGAGTATGTACGAAAAAAGCACGGATATACTCGGTCAAGCAAGGTTTGAACATGATTTGCATACGAATACATACGAATGTTTTACGGTTCCAAGTACGGCTGATACGGTCTTGTACGATAATCACGACTTTTACTCGATTTACTCGATTTTCACAGGGTAAACATAGGATCCCGCCGACTTTTGTTCGAGTTGCTCAAATTATCAGATATTCGTGTATGTTTTGATATAATTTGAGCCATTTTGTGGCTTGGCTTCATAACTTTTCGAATTCTCAACGAAAAAAACACTTTCCAATCAAGGTTCCACCAAAATCTGGATCACTCTACCACAACTAGAAGGGCTTTCCCCCCATGATCTTTCTGACATTGACAGATGCCGCTTACAAGTTCTTATGGGAATCAGTGGCGGAGTATGGTTCAGCATCCGATTGTCAAGTGTTCAACGACTCTGAATTGAGGGAGTTGGTGGAAGGTGGTGAACTAGGCTTTCCTGGTCCAGAGCCGCTGCCAGGCCTGAACGAAAACCTTTCCTACTTCTTCCTGGCAGACAATGCATTTCCATTGAGGACCTGGATGATGAAGCCCTACTCAAGAATGGACCTTGGCTATGATGAGCCCATATTTGATAACAGACTGTCCCGTGCCAGAAGAGTGGTGGGAAATGTATTTGGTTCACTAATAGGTAGTCCAGTCATCGTCCTGAAATACATTTCTAATTTACGAAAAACGTGTTGAGGCTTGCGTCAGCAGGCTAGGTGGTGAATGCACTAGCCATCTGTGGTTTGATCATGTTAGGACGGTGGTTGTAGAAATGGAATGTGTCCCTACAGCAGAAGCAGCACATGCAATGATGCCATTTGTGGTCACTGTGGCTTTTGGAGTGCGGTGAACTGTTTGTATTGCATAGGTAGGGTCTGGCGGTAAACATTAGGATCCAGTAAAATCTGGATAGCAGCCTTGAAGTGTAGTGAAGCTGTGTCTCCTCTATGTCTCAGTGGTAGGTGGGGGGGGGGGGTTCAATTCGTGTGCCACTTGAAGGGCAATGTGGGTGGAAATTTTCTTTTGATGCATTCTAGTCTAGTCTTTTAGGCTGTTGGCAAGTAAATGTGTTTTCGTACAGAGTTCGTGCTGACGTAGAGGCCGTGAAAGATCTTGCGAGGCCGTGGGATACCTTGTTTACCCGTACTATACCGTGTCTGCCATGAATGATTCGTACTTGAACCGTATTGGTAGTATGGCGATCGTATGAAACCGTGTGTGCACTCCAGTGAATCGTACCGTGATCGTGCGATAATCGGGTGTTATTCGAGTGTTGGATGTAGGACTTTGGGACGGTCTCGAAAGATTCCATACGATTTATTTACGAGCTTGACACGGTTGGACTCACTCGTAGTGGACTTCAAATACGATTGTATGTAGGAGTCTCATACGGTATCACACGGCCTCTTAAGGTCTTTTGTTTGTTGTTAATATGATCATACACGGACATGCATCCGTGTCAGTTTTTTAAAAGTTATAAAAATCATACACGGCTTACACGGATACATTCGAATGGCCCGAGTGTAACTCGGATAACGCTACGGTTGGTTCGGTTGTATGAAGGGTTTACACGGGTGGGAAACCGTGTAAGCCGTGTATTCCTTCGTGAGATGTGCTTTAACGTCTTCAAATCTGTTATTATGCAAATTTTTATTATGTCGTTTTATTTCAGAATATATCTTTCTTTTTATAGTTTGTCTTTTTTCTCTTTTTATACCTGTAATTCGATGTTAAGCACAATTGAAAGTTATTCTTATGAAGGTTAAGCATTATTGAATGTATAATTTTTTAACAGTCATTGAACAGGTTGAATTAGTTTTACTTTGAAATCCATTCGCCACATTTACAACACTTTTGACTCATATTTATATATATATTTCCATTGTTATTTTTTCAGTCATTTATCACCATAAATATCGGCTGTGATGACTTTAACTCAGTCTGCAAATATGTGTTGAACTAAATGTTCTCGAATAGCATTATGTGTATGCAATACACGAGGAACTAAAATACAGTTAGTTGAAAAATATCTAAAAACAAAAAATCGAAAAAAATGCCCTTACCAGGAGTCGAACAAGGGTCTCTACATTCTTAAAGCGGAACACTCTATATGCTATAAGCTTAACGCATTAAAATGAGTAATTGTTTAGATGGTAAAAGACTTATGCGATAAAAAGTATGCTTTTATATAAGTATTATCGACACCCCTATTTGTCAATATTGATGTAAATAGATAATGAAAGGAAAAGAAAATTCGAGCTGTATATAGTGAAGTTCAAGTGAAATCTAAATAAGCGCATTGATCAGTTTGATATAAAATAAGGGCGATATGTCAGACTGTCAATTTACGGAAAAATACACTCTCTGTAATGTAAGACCATATGCATACATGTACCTCTAGTACTCGATGATGCAGCTTTAAAAGTGCTTACAAGAATTATATCACCAGTATCGTGACACTGTTATATTTGTAAAGTTAACTGAGATGTTAAAATTTCAAATGATTCAGCTTTAACTTTCAAATGGAATCCTATTTAAGAATGTACAAGTGAGACGTGACCCATTGAGCCGAACAGGAGTTCGTCTTAACAACCTCCTTTTCTAGAAATCATGCCCTTAATGATATTGAAATCATTTGCGATCACTGGAACCCACCATCAGCAACAGAAAAGTTAAAACTGCACCTCGAACTAATTTTAATCCAATCTACATGTGAGGATAGTTAAAAGTGAATTGGTCTATAATGGAATGTCTGTAATACAATGATAGTATTAAGTATTAACATAACAACAAAGACTTATATTTATTCATTTATTTATTTAGCAAATAATAAAGTGTTCTAGAACAAAATATTCTCATTCAGCAGATAAATTATCATTCTAAATAATTCTAAACTTTATCAACATTTTGTTTCAAGCGGCATTTTATTTACAAAATGTAAAAAGGAGAAAAGATTAGTTATATTTTGCAATTAAAAAATTATGCAGGTGATATCATAAATTATAAAGTTATACAATTAGCGAAGCGTACAAATAGTTCATTCAAATTAGTGTAACAGTTTCAATATTTAAACATTAATTAACAGTGTATTATACATACTTATTAATATTTGCACACATTATTTTTTATTTTTCTGCCAAGGTTTGTTTATTGAAAATAAAATCAGAAAACTATTGTCATACATGGTATTGGATATACCTTTTAATAAAAAGTGCGATTATTAAAATAACATGCTTCAAAAAAGAAAAAGAGAAAATATGTAATTCCGCCATCAAACTATTGGTTTTGAAATTTGTTTATGTAGTCAACAAGAAATGACACAATTCGTTATTTGATACTTACACGAACTTCACAACGGTCATTGAAAAACTGGCATGTTGAAATTTTCAAGTTTGACAATGACATTATGGTGACCTTATATTTCTTTTTAATTTACCCATGTCAAATATAAATTTTTCTTAAATTTTGTACAGATAAATGATGCTTTCCTTGAAATAAAATGTCGACCGTTGCTCCGTTCGGTGTTCTTCTTTTTATATTTTTGCATTGAAACAATTTTTATTTTTCAACCTCTCGGGATGAATTGCACGGACGTGCATATCTGGCTTATAGGCGACAACTTTGTTAAATTGAACCAATTTGTCACATTTCAAAATATTTAGCCTTTTACTGAAAATGTTGGAATAAAGAATGTTAAGCACAAAATTCTTCAGGCGACTTATTAAAAGGGCTTTCCATGAAATTTCTTTAAATTATTTAAAGGTGTTTAGATGCATATGAATTGATCAATCTTTTGAAAATTGAATTTCGAAGGCGTTCATATTTGCTGCTTCAATTAGTGAACAAGGCAAGGTCTGTTTATGTGGCAGTAATCCGGTTTAAAATAGTACTTATCATCATTTGTGGCTATAATACTCGGCGTTGATATTTGTTTGTTTAATAGAGATGAAATAATCTGTGATTATTTTCCCGTTTACTTATCTTTACTATTCACTGAATTATCTTCATACGATAGCATTTTTAATAATAATTTATGATATTTTCTCTTACATAATAATATATTCATGACATATTTTTGTTTTAATTCAGGTTCAGATGATGTTCAAATATTGGAACCAGAATGCCTTGCTAATGGAAAAGCATGTGAATGTGGCAGAAATCTAACATTATCTTGTAAGTTAAGGATTAACACATTTGCCATTGCTTGGATGAATGAAAACGATATCACACCAATTGCACAGTGTGTAAGAAACAATTGTGCAATAAACTCTGGATACATTCACGAGTACACTATTTCATACGATAAGACAGAATACATCTTCAACTTGACGATAATTAAGTTAACTATGAAAGACAATGGAAGAAAGATGGTGTGTTCAGATGGTACCAGTACTGACACAAAGTTTATTAGAGTCAGAGGTAAGCATAACCAATTGATTATTATTTTTTTCTTTTTTAAATTTGTTTTGCTATGTTAATATACAACAGCGTAATTAACAAAATACATAATTTAATGCATGTGCTGTGATTCATAAACTTCACCAACACGACCACCTTCATCAGCATCATCACTACCAACAATTCATTTCATTAAAGCAACGTCAAAATTAATGGGAAAAATAATTCTGATTGTGTGAGTAACATTGTAAAGATGAAACAAAAAACAACAACAACAAACAAACAAATAAATACAGAAACAAAACAATAACACATTTTCAATGCTGTATTTATTACATGGTGACTGTTACTTTGTTGTCCAAAACGAAACGATAAAAAGAATTATAATTGAAACAAATCATTTAACAAAATTTGGGCCTTCCGTCTTACTTCTTGAGTTATCTGCCCTTTTACTCATATAGGTCACATTCAGAAGCAGATAACTACCAAACATATTGATTCCTTAGTTTATTTCGTATTATTTTGTGTTATTTCAATTAAGTTATTATGCAAAATTTATGACAATTCAGTCGAAAAGATTATTTTGCATTATGAGAGAAAATAAAGTAACTTAGTACACAAATATAATATGAAATGATGTTTTGCTTGCCAAGTATTAGATTTATTATACCTCTTACCTTAGTAATGGTTTAAAAAAGCAAAAAACACTCACTTTCAGTTGAAGATTTCCTTTTTACTGGTTATACACGTGTATTTCAAATAATTTTAGAGATGATATTTGATTGTTTTGATATTTTTTCACTTCGATATACTTTGGGTGATATAGATTTTATCACATGGATAAAAACCCAGTATCTCTCTTGTTAGCATAAAAAAATGTATGTGCATCATAATAATTCCAACTTATTCAACAGAATGGCAATGTTAACAGACACAAATACAGTAAAAATTTTTATATATAAACAACAAAAGTCTGGTTTAGGCTAATATGCCATTGACGCAAAATATAATTACAAGATCTTGAGTAATACAATGCAATACACAATACAAGACATATTTTAACATAATATAACATAATAAATTACATTATCAGAACTGTATGATACCAGTTACATTTTATTTTATATAAAAACCACTACTGTATATTTTCATACCTGTATATTTTCATACCTGTATATTTCTTTGATATTTTGTCTTATCATATGTTCTTGTTACTACAAATCAATGGTAATAATTTGTTAACTTGTATCATTATAATATGGTCATATATGAATGTTTATAATGATTAGTATTGCTAACGTCATACAAATGTGTACATGAAAATTATGTAACATAATGCGTTGTATCGGAAATGAAATTACAAGACCATTATTAGAATGACGCATACAAGGGAAATAACCATACCAATTATTGTGTAAATAATAATCAAGATTTGTTTACCTTTATCTTTTGCATGATAAAATTGTAACACGAATTGAAAATTCTTTCAATCTTAACAAGAGCGTAAGAAGAAAAGAAAGGTGAAATGATACATTTATAGGTACCAAACAAAGTTTGAAAAAAGGAAAATGACTCTAAAAGTATAGAAGAACATATGAAAATTCACAAATGAACTTTTGAGACTGATGGCATACATTTATTTATTACTCTCTGAGAATGTATTGTAGATTCTTTCCGAATCTCGGAGGCTTTATAGATAAACTTTGCTAAAGTTCATACAATTAGTACAGCTGACAGTCTTAGTCTGGTTAAAGCTGTCAAGTTTTTCCTTATAATAACCTTTTTCAGATAAGAACTATATTTAAATTTTGCAAATACTCTTTCTTCTGATGATAAATTTATACGACTTGTCCATTCTTTAATAAAAGCATCTTAAATTCTTTGTTTTAGCTTTGATAAGAACAATATTTGGTTATCTACAGCTTGAGCTTGCCAAGCTTCGAAAAATTGTAAATTTCCAAAAACGTCTCTGACTGGAGATGCCCAATTTGTTTTTCTGTTGTTTTTTTTAAAAAATTTTAATGTTACTAAACATTTGCAAGTAAATCAATCTAATACATTTTCGTTCATTGTTTCTTGATTACTTGTAAGTTTAACCAAGTTTTTATAATTCTCAAAGTACGCATCAGTTCTACCAAAATCATTCTGAGTAGAAGTTTTAACATAAAGTTTAGATTTACAAAATATAATGTGAATTCTCTCTATTTGTGGAGCTTTAGTGAAACACATACCTCAGCTCCGTAAAAGAGACTTATTAAATAATTCTTACATGTTTTCAATTGTAATATTAGAGTTTTTTTGTACAAAAACATTCTTAACCTAAACCTAGCTTTCTGTGCTTGACTAGATTAAGGATTTATTGGTCTCACTAAAAGAACCACCTATGTAAAATAATACCTATATATGAAAATTTATTTACTATTTATAAAGCATATCCATCATAAGAAAATTGAAGATTTTGTGGTAGGCGGTCCCCTCTCATAATAGAACCAACCAGGTAGTCCAATTGATATAGTTTATACCAAATGTTTTCTCTTACTAGATTTCTAATGCTTTTGAAAAAATTATGAATGCACAAAACAATTGTTTATCATTATTAATAATATGATTAATCAAATTATGTTAAACAAAAAATTGTCAGTGAGATGCCAATTTTGGCTCTGAATCTCGCTTGTTATTCTACGTAAACGAAATAATGTTCTGCCAAATATGTAAGCCTGGTGTTTATCAGACGTTTGAATAATTTTTCAAATAACGCTTAAAAAGATTATACCGGTACAATTTTCAGCTTCCGACAAGCTACTTCTTTATGTATAGCAACTATTAGACCTTTGCTCCACTTTTTAAAAAATACCCAAGACATAAAGGTTTGTTGAAAAGAGTTTTAAAAATGGCCAGCTAAAACTATTTTCCATGAATAAGAAATTTGTACAATATTCTGTCCTGGGCCCCGCTCTTATTCAAATTCAGATATGATATGCCCTTCAAAATATCTAAAGGAGTAAACGGTACATCTTACTAAAAAACATCAGTAAACTCTTGTTTAACTTTCTCGTTAAAATATAAAACATCGTCGTCGGCTTAAAAAAAATGAGTCCTCACGATTATAATTTACTTTGAAATAAATCGTAAAAGTATCTAGAGATATGTCCTTTGGTGCAACTTATTCCTTAAGCATTCGCCAGTGAAATCTAACATTTTTTATCTTTGGCATTTAGCCTTTTTTCAATGTTTTGTTTGTCTTATTTATAATTTAAATTCTTAACATTATTCATATAAATACTTCTTCTTCTTCTATCATTTCCTCTTTATTTATATCATTTTTATTATGTCTATAGTTATTAAAATTTTGGTAAAAGTCTTTTCTGTTATTGTTACAACTATCATTGACTTGTTTTGATTAATAAATGTTATTCAATTTGATTTGAGCATTACATTTAACTGTTTTTTTTCCAACATTGGTGAATAAACTTGATCGAAACAAATAGCAAAACACTTAATATTACAGTCAATATTACCATAACATTGAGCATCTACAGATTGATTTAAGTCATTTATTGCAGAAAGAAACCTCTTCACTATTAATTTTTCAACATATAAATCGTTATAATTTATAACAGCTATTGAGTTAATTAAACCCTGGTTCGTTAGGGATATTAACAACATCAGTGATTGGATACATATTGCCTATCACGATGAACTCAAGCAAACAATGGTCAGATAATTAATTAGATTCATGCATTAAATGATTTAAATTTTGTTTACAATTGAATATCAACAATACCATAATCTACTACACTTGACCCAAAGTATAAGACCCCGACTGTTTAGGATAACCTACCCACCCAATAGCTATTTTAAGCCGTGTTTGCTTTAAAAAGTCAAGCCGTAGATAGCCATCTGAATTAGTATTTTCATCCTGTGAACCCCCCCAAAAAAAAAAAAAAAAAAAAAAAAAAAACAAAGTAAAGATACATCAGCTATATAATCATCTGAAAGTAAATCACAATTAAATAAAATATCAGTATCATCAACAACGTAATCGGGTTAGAAACCAACCCTCGAGTTAAAATCGCTCAAGAGCATAAATGTACAATTTTCATCTGCATACATGTTTCGAATGTATAAAATACTGTCTATTATTTTGTATTCATATATAATGCTCTAAACTTGCATATTTCTGCTTAAAATGTGTTGGTACAATTTAACATAAACAAAGAAAAAGGTTTTTCCTAAATTTTAAAATGCTGAGGTTGAAATCCTTACCATAAATTTGAATCGGAATAATAAAACAAAAACATATTTTTTGTCACAAATTTGTTCTATCATAAATCAGTACATCACTTGAATTCCTGGTCATTCCTTTTAGTTTTGCATTAGTTCTCTATTAAAGAAAAAATGTTGAAGTCTTTACACATAAAAAATCATGTTCGAAACTCCTCCATGTTTCCGTAAAATAAATTATGTTTTTTTTGTTAAATATCTTTTCGCTGATTGGCTAATGATGTCGACCTAGATTTTGGCATACCACGCGATGTTTTTTACTTCCTTTTAAGGTTTGTTTCATCTGTTTTCTCATGACAATGTCGACATTGGGTGGATAACGGAATGTCACTAATATTTTACGCTTGTTCGTTGCATTGTTATTGCGGTGATTGTTTCATGCCCCAAGACGCCCAGCTGATTTAATGGACAAGTCATTATAGTCAATATACATTTTCTGTTTATAGAAATCATTTAAGTAATCATATATTGCATATGTGCCCTTGTATCTCTGCTTAAGGCCATAAATTATCACATTTTCTCTTCCGATTTTCTAAATTAATGACTTTGTATGAAGGAGCTCTCAAATTGGTGTTACGTATGTCGAATACTGTTTACATTTCGGATTTGACCATATAAATCCGTGAAATTGACAAATCTTTTCCTTTATCTATATTGATCATTTTCATACATAACACATTCAGCTTTTTGTTCGGGATCGCCGTTTCATAGGATTCAATATTGACGCTACCAGTCTTCACCCGTTTATGTTTTCCTGCTGACCACTGACCGTTACCCGCAATTTTTTCCGCCATTTTGTTCATATACCGTAACTGAGAGTTACCTGAGTTTTAAAATAAAGTTTCCTTTTAAAAGGAAAAGCTTGCACAGTTGTGCTTTCATCCCAACCCTTTAAAATTGTTTTTTTTTGTTTCAATTTATTATCACATTTTTTTTTGAATTACGGTATTTGTATATCATAAAGGGTTTATTTAGTTGTTTTTTTTGTTGTAAAAACGAATATTTTTTGTCAAAACGATTTAAAATCTATTCTCTATTGTATAAAACTAATAAAGAAAATAATCAATCGTAAAAATACTAACGTGGAGATTTATCTATCATACTGAAGGGAAACAAGTGTGCACATTTCATTTCCACTTTTTTTGCAGAGAATCATTCGTTTTGGCAGTATATAGCATCTTTATAGACAAGTAAATGCACAAAAATACTTCGTTACGTGGTACCGATTAATAAGCATGTATCAACTATGTTACACGATCACAGATACGATGCGCTATCTGTAGATCAGCACGTGGTAATGTTAATGATATGCATGGGCTATTTTTAGATTACATCACCAAGACGTTGCATTGCGTTCAGTAGATCTAAATATAACTCGATCATGTACTAATATTCTGCGTGATTTGGTAAGCAGGACCACCCTTTGAAGACGGAATACTACAACAGTCACCATTCTCTATTGTATTAAACTAACACAGACAAAAAACATTTATAAAAGAAACTAAATTTTGCGTCTTGAAAAAGAATTGAAACGGAACAATTTCGTTTATAATATATTACGGTTTAAACCGATAAATCAATTAAAAACAGAAATCCTATTTATATAAACAAACTGGGATTACCGAAGTTACTAAAATAGCTTAGATTTCCGTAATATTACTTCGTCTGATTCCGCAGTATGACGGAATCGCCCGAATTGTCACGATTGCAATCGGAACTACATCGGCTATTATCATTAATCCGAAGAGTGACGGAAAAGGCCGAAAAGTTGCGATTGGCACGATTGCAGCTGGTTTCCCGTTCAATCATGCACTAACAAATGTAAGCAGGAAACCACCTAACCGGAACAAGTTTGCAGCCAATAAATCCTTTTTTAAGCAGCGCGTCTACGCTAGAACTCATAAGTTTGGATATTTACTCTTTACAATATTTGAGTGTCTTACTTCTTCCATAGTCACATAAATTGCATATTAAACATTAAACCCCTTTATAACACTGTAACAAATTGAAAATTATGAAATTTAAGTATACCATCTCAGTTAAACTATTTGAACAGATATACCAATAACTTAAAAGGTGAGATTGAAATTTTTTATCACAGTAAAGGAAAATGTAATGAATGGTTTGTAATTGTGTAGAGGCTTGCTAAAAAAAATTCATGAACTTATTTGATAATTTGCTTTTATTACATGATAACGAATCTGAGATATATTGTAAGATAATTAATCCTAAATCTGAAAATCGTGTACCTTAATTTGCAAAATAATCAAACTAAATACAGAATTGATATAATGTTACTTTTAATACATTTTAATGACTTTTCAAGCTATGTTGTTTTGCATAAAACATGCTTACGACTGACGCTTACAGGTAGCAAGCAAGTTTTGACCTCACCTCTTTAAATGTATGGTATGTTTCGTCTAATTGATCTAGATTTAATGTAGATTCAGTACACACCAAATATGCTTTCTAATATTACAAGGAGTGACCAGTCAGCTAAGACTGAGGTCAACTGGTGGTCAATATATATACGGTAAAACCTGTATTATAGACCAACTCTGACTAACGAATATCCTCTTAATAAAAACCACTCTTTGACAAACCTTCATTGACAAAAATACAATAGAATAATCTCCGAATAAAGACCACTTATCTATAAAGGTTATGACTTGTCTCTCATTTGAAAAGCCTTTAGTCACAGGGTTGACTACAAACATATATGATACTTTAAAGTCCGCTGAGATTTGTCAAATTGTTTTTGAAAAACAGTGCAATTTGCTGCAGCGGAAAACTATTGTATGGAATTTTCGGTTGTCAAAATAGTTGAACAGCATCAGTACGCGTAAATTGCGATGTGAAACAATAAATGCGGTCACGCCTTATTAATGCTAGTGAACAGATAAAAAGTAAAAGGAAAGAAATAAAGGAGACTTTACGACATTTAGATATATGTCGAAGTTGTAAAACAATACGTCATGTAAACGACTTGCTAATTAATAACACTCCCTGGTGATAAACGACACCGAGTCAGACCTCTCAGAAGGAAACAAAGGTATCGTAAGGCAGACAAGCTCTGTTTGATAATCGAGCCGTCTTATTTGACCGACAGTTAAACTGAAAAGATGATTATTGCATAAGTAGCGTGAAACGTTTATTTGAAACGTATACATATTTATTAATAAGAAAAATTTCTATTATAGCTAGTATTAGATTAAATTAGAATTTAATAAGTTTACGTTAAACAGAAAAAGATTCTATGTTTGATTATTTTTGATATTTGATTTGTTACAGATATTGAACCTCTTCTGTTTGAAAATACAACAACTGGGACCATACATGCGATATCTGGCTGTGTTTCCGATGGCACGAAAGTTTCATTTAAATGGATAAAGATAGATGTATGTTCCTCCTTATATCATAATAGCTAATATGAAGACTGTTACATAGTTATTCAAATATATCATAAGTGATAATTTTTAGACGGTATTTTCTACGTTGAAAGATAGAATTGATAGGAATTGCTAAGAATATTTCTCAAATGAAATTATCTAAATATTATAATTTTTAAATCTAGAACATTTAAAATTGACGAAATGTCATCCAATGCATGATAAAATGGTGAGATTTAATATTGTTATATTTCAATATAAACCTCAATTGTTGAAGTTTACAAATGACTCATGAAATTTTAAAACACATTGGTTGCTTCTTTTTGAATCACGAATATTTCATTTATTTTTGCTCTTTTCTAGCATTTTGAAAATATGTGATTTTGTGGATAAGATTTATAAAGCCGAACCTTTTACCTTTTAAATTTGACCATTGCAGTCACTTTTCAGAATATCAGGTTTTGACAATGTTAATGTCATGGACGCTCTGTGCAACAGAATACCGGAGGGTGGGATAGAGATGGGTTTTTTTGATTGTGTGTTGGAATGGCCTCGTTGCATAAATATTGTTCTTCCTTTTTGATATCATAATATACTCAGTACCTAACAGTAGCTTCTCGTTTTTCCCTAAATGTTTGAATAATCTTTTTTAGCATGTGTGATATGTCTAAAGTACTATTTATAAAAATTTTAGGCTTCAAATAGACATATGATGGTGAGTTCCATATCTGAAACTAGTACCGGTAACTGGTATCTCCCTATATGCATTCATGTTTAGATCATTTATAATAAAAAAGCATGGATATACCAGCTGATCTTGGTTTGCATGGGTACAATCGATCACAACAGGTTTAACGTTACATTACGTATATTTATTTGCAAATTAAGTGTAGGAAAGCTATAAAACGAAACAGATATTAAGGACAGTCTTGTAAAATCATTCATTCATTTTAGGCAAATAACAAGCGGGAGAAAGAAATCACCCCAAAAATCCAAAACGCAACTGTAACAATTTGTTCGAATGATTCTGATTGCGGGAATGATCAACAAATACAATACTCAGAAGTAATTACCGCCAAGGCTAGTAACAATGGAACTTACTTTCTGAAAATTGTTGCGGATTATGGGAACGAACAAAAAGAGTCGTATCATACAGTTGGAAGATATGAATTGGAAGATAGAGGTAGTATTGACTTTGTTTCTTTCTATAGAATGTTGTGCTATTCAAGTCTGTGTATAAATTTGCTTAGTAATAAATGTCATAAAGTATTGCAAATACGTTTTCGAAATGACAGAGGTACAGACAATCATAGAGGTTTTTGGTTTAATATGTTAAAAACACTATCCCTGCAATTCGAAGATACGACCTAGAGATAATAGGTGTGGAATGTATTTGGTTGGAGATTTTTCTTAGAAATAAGAAACTGCTTTATGGTACTTTCTATCGTCCTCCGAATTATTCCCCTTCTGTGCTCTCTCAAATAGAAATGTCAATCAGTCCCTTGATATGTAAATGATTTTCTTGTAGCTCCATTCGGTGTTAGCTCTTCTTTTTTTTATATAATTGCAATGAAACAGTTTTCAACCTCTCGCAAGGAAATATTTGGCTTATATGCCTTTGCCTTTGTTAACTTGAACCAATTGGTCACATTTCATTGAAAATGAAAAGTCTTCTACTAAAATTGTTGGTGTAAAGAATGTAAATCACGGAATTCAGACTTAAGACGACTTATTAAGAGAGGGGGGGGGGACTTTCATTTGTGTTTATTTAAATTATTTTTAGCTGTTTAGGTGCAAATGAATCGATAAATCTTTTAAAAATTCACTTTTGAAGACGCTCAATATTAATTGATTCACCTGAAAATAAAATAGTGAACAAGGCAAGTTATTTATATGTGGCAGTAATTTGGTTTTAAATTTTACTTTCCCATCATTTATTGCTATGTAACTTGGCTTTGCATTGATATTTGGTTATTAAGTAGAGGTAGCATAATTTGTAAATTAAGAACTTTTCCATTTGTTTCTCTTTACTATTCACTCAATTGATTATATTCAAGTGATTGCATTATTAATAGTTATCACTTTCATGATTTTTGTTTGATTCAGGTTTAAATGGTGTTGATATATTGGAACCAGAATGCCTTGCTAATGGAAGAGCATGTGAATGTGGGCGAGATCTAACAATATCTTGTAAGTTTAGGAATAACACATTTGCCACTGCTTGGATGGATCAAAACGATACAACACAAATTGCACATTGTGTAGGTACCAATTGTGCAATAAACCCTGGATACATTGACCGGTACAATATTTCATACGATAACACAAAGTACATCTTCAACTTGACGATAATCAAGTTAACTATGAAAGATAATGGAAGAAAAATGGTGTGTTCAGATGGAACCAGTACTGACACAACGTTTATTAGAGTCAGAGGTAAGAATAACCAATTGATTTACGTAACATGATCTTTTTCAGGCGTTTTTTTTTTTTTTATATTGTTCGCTATGTTAATTTACAACAGCGTAATCAGCATAGTATGTAATGCAATACATGTGTTGTAATTCGTAAACTTTTGTCACCGAATAAAAAAACACAAATTTGAAATGAAATGATGTTTTGCTTGCCAAGTATTATATTTATCTGCCCTAGGTAATGATTTTTAAAAAGCAAAACCCCTCACTTTCAGGGGAACTTTACTAGTTATAAATGTGTATTTCAGATAAGTATACAGAGGATATTTGTTTGTTTTGAGTGAATATGCTGATAAGTGGGAAATCTGAATATTTTCATTAGCAAGTTAGATAAAACCCAATATCTCTCTGGTTAGCATAAAATAAATTAATGCGCATCAAAGTAAATCCCAAGAAATATAATAGTTATTAATGTCGATATTAACAACCACAAATTCATGTACAGTTTTGAAGCATAGAGAAATATAAGAACACAACCTAAGTTAAACTGTTTGAAAGGTCAAAGAAAAAAGTACAATTGGATATTTTTGTAACTGCTAATAAGGCAAAATATATTGGATTGTTTGTTGCTAAATAAGGTTTCATGAATTTGTTTAATATCTTTTATAATAATTTTATATACGATAAAGAATCTGAGATTCTATATACATCTGTATTGTATGATTATCAGTCCTAAATTTGAAAATCGTGTGCAAAATTTTCAAACTTAATATAGATATAATGTCACTTTTAATACGTTTTAAAGACTTTTTCAAGCTATGCTTTTTTGCATAAATTGGTAAAATATGCTTAAGAATGATTCTTACAGGAAGTATCAACTTTTGACCTGTTTAAATATATGTTTCATCTTTTTAAACTTGATTTAATGTAGATTCAGTATACACCAAAAACGCATTTTAGTTATACAAATGACCAACTATTCAGCTTAGGCAGAGGTGAACTAGTAGTCCACATGTACAGTCAGACCTGTATTTACGACCACCCTGTAAATAAACACCACTCTTTGACAAACCTTCATTGAAAAAAAGACAATAGAATACTCTCCGAATAAATACCACTTATCTATGTTGTCTCCTTTGCATGGCCTTTATTCACATGTTATATGATACTTGGCCGTCCGATGAAATGTGTAACATTATTTTTGTACAACAGTGCTATTCGCTGCATCAGATTGTATGGATTGTTTATTCTCAGCATATTATTTCAAATAAAACGTACTGAAAGCGTTAGGTATTCAAAATTGTTGGACAACATCAGTACGGCGGTCACACACCACTTAATGCTAGTGAATACATAAAAAAGTATTAACATTTATTAGAATAGAAAAGGGTTAATTTTTACAATAATAAAAAAATTACATCTGAATATGTTTTATATATGTTACAGATTACGAACCTCATCTTTTAGAGAATACAACAACTGGGACCATACAGGCGATCTCTGGCTGTATTTCCAAAGCCACGAAAGTTTCGATTAAATGGATAAAAATCTGTGTATGTTTCTTCTTACATTATCACAGTTTAATGTCAGTGCTGTCATAAGAATTAAGGTTAAAGTAATTCAAATTTATCATAAGTGGTGATGAATACGTTTTAGATGGTATATTCTATGTTGACAGAACGGAAATAAAGTACTAAAAATTGTCAAATTGAATTATTTTAATATTATACTCAAGTAAGTAAATATTTAATTGACTAGATGCCATAAAAAGTCATGTGGTTGAAGTATTTATATTTTATATAAACTTTCAGTTGTAGAATCATGAAATTTCAGAACAAAATCAGTTTCTACTCTTTGGATCATGAATATTTCAGTTATTTTTGTTCTATTCTAGCATTTTAAAATGTGTGTCGATAAGATATATAAAACTTAGCCAACATCAAATGGCAACCTTTAGAAATCTTAGTTTGGCCATTTTAATGCCCTTTCCCGGGGTGCTCTGCGAAACATGATACCGATTGGTTGACTAGAGATGGGGTGGGGACTGTGTGATGGAATAGTTTTATTTTTAAATGTTTGAATAATCTATTTTGGAATGTGTGATATGTGTAAAGTTCTACATGTATCAGTTCTTTTGGCTTCAAATTAACATGTGTTGATGACTTCGATATCTGAATGGGTAACTAGTATCTTCCTATACGCATTTTTGTTTACATTATTTATAATCCGAAAGCATTGATGTACCGGCTTATCTTGGTCTGAATGGTTGCAATCGATTGCCCTCAACTGGTTAAGAATTGATATAGATGTATTTGATTACAAAAATGTGAAGTGAATGTCTGTAACAAGTAAACTATAAACTGTAACAGATAAATAAATTAATTAATTAATCAATCAATCAATTCAGCCAGTCAGTCAGTCAGTCATTAATTAATTAATTAATTAATTAATTAATTAATTAATTCATTCATTCATTCATTCATTCATTCATTCATTCATTCATTCATTAATTAATTAATTAATTAATTAATTCATTCATTGTAGGCACGTAGCAAGGACGAGCAAGAATTCATCCCAAAAATCCAAAACGCAAGTATAACAAGTTGTTCGAATGGTTCTGATTGCGGTAATGATCAACAATTTCAATACTCAGAGGTAATTTCCGCCAAGGCTAATGACAATGGAAATTACTTTCTGAAAATTGTTGCGGATTATGGTGACGAACAAAAAGAATCATATAACACCGTGGGAAGATATATACTAAAAGATAGAGGTAGTATCAACTTTGTTTCATTCTTTTGATTGTTCAGGTCTTTATAAACATTGCTTAAGGTATAAATGACACTTTTTCAAAAGTCCATAATTCTTAATGTTATTACATTTTATCATATATCTGTCAATAATACAAAAGTTTACTGTCTTGTTTGAAAAATATTGACGATTTAAGCTAAACGTTTGTTTAAATCAACAAGTATGTGTTTATCATTTTGACAACAGCTTTCATTATTGCATCTTCAGAAGTGTAGCCGATAGCGTCCATTTTTAAGCAGCGAGAAATTTAACCGTCCGTTTATAATATGTCGCGGGCAACTTTTAAATCCGCGAGTTTTTATGTCAAAATTGTTTAAAATATCGCAACTAATAAAAACTCTCGAGTTTTTCTATCACACTTCTGTTGTAAAAAGTCGAGTCTAACGAACGAAACTGCGACATTTTCTGTCTACATATTAGATTAAGCCATGCATATGCATACTTTAGGATGCCGATTGCGGCCATTATAATTTTTGTTTTGATGCATACGTGGTAAAAAGTCGAGTTTGAGCATTCATCCTCGACTTATTGCCAGGAAATGACTCTGCGCAAAAAGTCGCGGCTATAAAGTCGCGGATTTCTTACTAAAATCGATAAATACAGAATCCCTAAAGAAAGCCCAACACGGCAAAATTGAAAATGTTGCAGGCTCGGTTTGATTGAGCCTGTTCATGGACGGTACTGGAAAGTGCAAGTTACCGTCCACGCCCCCTAGCACCGGCTTAAGCAGAATTCAACATTTAAACGTGAAATAGTAAAATTTTGAATTTAGAAACATCCGCAGATGTGTTCATACGGCGGTTATCATGGAGCCTTCAATGTGACACTAACGTGCCATTCCATGAAAAGCGGCGTATGGTCCCCAAGTAAAAAAAGCATGTGCCCTAAACGAGAAAACAATGGGCGGAACTAAATAAAATGGAATTTTGGAAGGGGATCAGAGGTTATGAAGCCTGCGTATCACAGATAGACGTCAAAAGGCAAATTTAAAAAGCAGGCAACATATCCTAAGGGTGATTCAACATTATTCAAGTAGGAATATTGGAACCACCCAACTAGAAAATGCCGAAAAGTTGAAACTAAAAATACCACAAGCACATCAATAATGCCGTGCCGAACGATCTTCAAGGATCGAAAATATGTACGGGGAGACTTTTTACAGCCGCCACACGGCACAAATAACACGGATGTGATCATAAAATCGATAAATACAGAATCCCTAAAGAAAGCCCAACACGGCAAAATTGAAAATGTTGCAGGCTCGGTTTGATTGAGCCTGTTCATGGACGGTACTGGAAAGTGCAAGTTACCGTCCACGCCCCCTTGCACCGGCTTAAGCAGAATTCAACATTTAAACGTGAAATAGTAAAATTTTGAATTTAGAAACATCCGCAGATGTGTTCATACGGCGGTTATCATGGAACCTTCAATGTGACACTAACGTGCCATTCCATGAAAAGCGGCGCATGGTCCCCAAGTAAAAAAAAGCATGTGCCCTTAACGAGAAAACAATGGGCGGAACTAAATGAGATGGAATTTTGGAAGGGGATCAGAGGTTATGAAGCCTGCGTATCACAGATAGACGTCAAAAGACAAATTTAAAAAGCAGGCAACATATCCTAAGGGTGATTCAACATTATTCAAGTAGGAATATTGGAACCACCCAACTAGAAAATGCCGAAAAGTTGAAACTAAAAATACCACAAGCACATCAATAATGTCGTGTCGAACGATCTTCAAGGATCGAAAATATAACATCATTGATTAAATGTACGGGGAGACTTTTTACAGCCGCCACACGGCACAAATAACAGTCGCGGGTAAAATATCCGCGACTTTTAGCCGCGACTTTTATGAAAAAGTGGCCTATAATTTTTCCCCTCGATTTTGTAGAATTTCTACAACACTTGCAAAAAATGTCGCGGATTCTTTGTTTTCCTCGACTTTTTATGGACAAACGAGGGAAAAGATGTAGAGTCCAACAATGGACGCTACCGGCCACTGAAGTCAAAATGTGCCTTGCTTTTTCGAAGAATTGTTATTTAATATCGTTGTTTATACGTCCCCCGCGACATTTTGTATGATTTCGACAGAAAAGCTCGCGGATATTTTATGATACAACGATAAAATTTCTCGCGAGTTTTAAAAAATGACCGGCCACCATAAGAAACACTCATTGTTTTGAAATGAAAAGAAACAAAACCACAGAAAAGCATATCTGATAAAAATTATTTGTTTATTGTTACACGT
The DNA here is from genome assembly GCF_026571515.1 of Ruditapes philippinarum. NCBI lineage: Eukaryota > Metazoa > Mollusca > Bivalvia > Venerida > Veneridae > Ruditapes > Ruditapes philippinarum. The sequence continues at coordinate 49,685 of NW_026858808.1, forward strand.
ATGTGTCAGATTTAATAAAAAGGAGTGACCGGTAATTTATTTCAACCTTCAATGGGGCAATCTTGTATATTCATAAAATTATTATCTAAATACAATTTCGAACATTTGTGCAAAAATTAAGGGAGGTTGACCAGCTAGATTTGGATATATAATCATTTTAAAACTTTATTTTACCATTTTAAGAATTCTTTAAAATTTAAAGCAGAATAATTTGAAATCTTCACATCTCATAAATATCAATAATGAAAAAGGTAAAAAATTATTGATCAGACTAGTTTCAATTTTGATATATTATCATTTTAAATCATACAACTACCCTATTTTCACTCACGTAACTCTAAAATGTGAATTTCAAATTTGCAAATATATTTTATTTCAATGATTTACAAAATATATAAATAAAACTCCATGATCTTACGAGATAAAAAGAATGATAAAGAATAACAAAAAAAGGTTGGTTCTCAGTAGGGTTGGAACCCACCCACATGCAAACTCTGCATTCTAAATGAAAATGACTACTATTCAGAAAAGAGGTTTTGCGTTGAATATCATATACCTTAATTATAAATGTCATTGAGTATCGCAAATAATTATAACTATGAGCAGAGCTTAAACAGTGCATGCTTAAAAATGCAACATAGAACCAATATAGAGACATTGTTATTATTGGTAAAGTTAAACTACTACATTTGATTAACTGATCAATGACTTGAACCTTTTATAATATTTATAAGATGTTAAGATTTCAAATGATTCTGCTTTACGTATTAGAATTGATAAAGTGAAACAAAATTATATTTTAAAATATCAAATTTTGTAAATCAAATGCATAGCATATTGAAACATAATTCATTGAGTAGGACAACCACACTTCCCTTTTTTAGAAAGCATGCTACTTATATTGAAATCATTTATGTTTATTGGATTCCTCCCATCAACATTACAACAGTAATCAAAGTACACTGAATGTACTGATGGGGAGGCTATGACAGAATGTTTCAGACTAATAGTTTCTTTTCTTTTTGCTTAGAATATGCTGTAATTTCAATTATTACCAAAATAAGAAGATCTGTCCATTGCGCCATTTATCCATACTGTTGTATTCAACCATTTATATAATATATATATGGTTGATATGGTGGACTAATTATTTTGTTAATATTCCAGAACTTTTCATTAAGGTCTACATTCGGACTGTTAATCATGCAAATTTTGAAGAACCCAAACTGCCAATATTAAATGACATACCAGCAAGTATGACGACTGTTCATTCTAATATCACAATACCATTTTGCAACTGACGGTTACTTATCACAAAATTCTAGGACTGTTCATCATGCCGGGCCATTCATCATTGAATGATAATAACAACTGCAAGTTATGCAACATTTTTATTGAACATAAAAATTATAGATTTTTACATGTAACATAATTGAAATCAATAAAGATACTGTCTTGTGATGAGTATTAATATTCATGCTCCACAGACAGAAAGATGTCTTCTCCCGATGCAAACCTCGAATAACATCAAGTTTCAAAAGAAAATTTTTTCCATTTCATTACCTGTCGCCGACTTTGACGGCTTCAGATTTTTATTAAAGCTTACTACATGTATTTCTTTAAAAAATACATATCTGCAAAGCTTATTCAAAATTAAATTAATCTAAGTGAAAATTGATCAGGAAGTTATATCTTATTTTTTACCGCCAACACTCAACAAACTTATGGTAGTTTATCTATAGAATCTATTTTAAACCTCACTAGCTCGGAATATGTACTGCTTAACAGGGTTTGCGATTAATCCCTCTTATCCCGGCGATTATTTTTAGAACACAAAAAATAAGTCTTTGATTTTATTTATTCAAATTATTGTGAACATTAATCAATTCAGCGGCAAATGTCGTTTTCAAATTAAAGTTTCGTAAAATATGTTGATGAATTCCCGATATACGACTGTAAGTCATTCGTGTATACATGTGTTTTACGTTGCTTGTTGTCTTTTAAAATAGCTTCTTATTCTTCATTTTTTAACTCATCTGTCACTTTGTGACAGGGTGAGCTTTTGTGATCGCTTTTCGTCCGTCGTCCGTCCGTCCGTCGTCCGTCCGTCGCCCGTCGTCCGTAAACTTTTACTTTAAATGACATCTCCTCATAAACCACTAAGCCAATTTCATCCAAATTTCACAGGAATGTTCCTTTGGTGGTCACCTTTGAAAATTGTTCAAAGAATTTAATTCCATGCAGAACTCTGGTTGCCATGCCAACCGAAAGAAAAAACTTTAAATATCTTCTTCTAAAAAACCCAAAGAGCTAGAGCTTAGATATTTGGCATGAAACATCTTCTTGTAAGTGTCTACTAAGTTTGTTCAAATAAAAGCCCTGGGGTCAAAATTGGCCCCGCCCCAGGGGGTCATTGATTTTTCCTATATGCATATAGTAAAAACTTAAAAATCTTCTTTTACAGAACCCAAAGTGCTTGAGCTAAGATATTTAGCATGAAACATGTTCTAATGGATGTCTACCAAGTTTGTTCAAATAAGAGCCCTAGGGTCAAAATTGGCCCCGCCCCAGGAGGTCATTGATTTTCCCTATATGAATATAGTAAAAACTTAAAATCTTCTTTTAAAAAACCCAAAGAGCTAGAGCTAAGATATTATGCATGAAACATGTTCTAATAGATGTCTACCAAGTTTGTTCAAATAAGAGCCCTGAGGTCAAAATTGGCCCAGCCCCGGGGGACAATAATTTTCCTTAAATGTGTAAATATAGCAAAAACTTTAAAATCTTCTTCGAAAAAAAACCGAATAGCTAAAGTTAAGATATTAAGCATGAAACATCTTCTAGTAAGTGTCTACAAAGATTGTTCAAATAAAAGCCCTGGGGTCAAAACTGGCCCTGCCCAAGGGGTGTCATTGTTTTTAAATATATATGTAAAGAAAAAACTTAAAAAAACTTCTTTTAAAAAAAACCAACGAGCTAGACCTTAGATGTTTAGCATGAAACATCTGCTAACGGGTGTCTACCAAGTTTGTTCGAATAAAAGCCCTTGGGTTTAAACTGGCCCCACTCTTGGGGCCTATATACAGGTGAGCGACTTCAGGGCCATCATGGCCCTCTTGTTTCTTTTATTTATCTGTATCGAAAATTTGAATTTTATTACACATGGACCAAATTATGATGCGTTGCCCAAGAATTGAATAAACTTTCTAATTACACAATACCGGGCTATTCGTTTGATTGAAGACTAATCCTTGCGTTTTTCTCTGAAATAATTATTTCCTTGTTCTGTTCTGGTAAGAAAACATATTTGACCACATATTATTGTCATTTAATTGTTCGCTACTTCCGATTTTTGTTGTACCGAAACACATTCGAGTCTATAATCAGTTTAATGAGATAACCACTATTTATGACCGATACATGGCTGATTAACCGTCGCAGTAAACGTGAGTGGTGATTTTAAAATTTAGAAAACGTTTAACCACGCGTTTCTTTGAGAATTATAAACTAGTATGAAACATGTTTTAACTTGTAAAGAACGGTGATAAGTGATGAGTCAGCTTTAAAATATCATGGTACTATTTTTTGACCTGATTATCGCAGCAGTAAGATTTGCTGAACGGTCTTAACGAAAACTGTACCTCGAACTACTTTTAATCGAAACTTCATTCAATCAAATTGGCCTATAATTGAAGGTATATAATACTGTAACCGTTGTCTCTGTTGAAAGATTTTGTCAGGATCACTTTTAAGGCTAATGAAGTTAAATGGCACAGTGCATGATTAACCATAAAACTTATATGAAACTTATATAATGAAAACGAATATGAACACCAGAAATTATCAAAACGCTCAAGTACACTTAATCTTATTTACTAAGGTCTTCTGATAAATAAATGTATAAATCAAATACTGTGAACAATAAATTATCGCCCTTGGTATCGTAACTGTAATAAGTTCATCAATGTTAAGTTATGAAAGACGGGGTTACATGTAAGTGTTTTGTGTAAATTTTGATTGAATCCTCCAGCGGACCGGAATATTTATTTGGCGGATTTATTTTGCTAGGCGGATTTATAGTTTTTAGTTTGAGTTGAGCTTTGGTTCCTATTATGATAATGTTACTCCGTTACTTACAGTTGGAGATGCTGTTCAACTTAAGTAAGCTTCTGTATTTATAGACTTTGGCGTGGTAATTTTTCAATTGAAATTCGCCGCCCCTAAACATTCAAAACACTTTGCAAAAATGAGAATCGGCAACGGATTTGGCGTCCGCTAAACATAGCACATTCATGACTCATATTCACGTCAAATACAGTAGAACCGTCAAGGCTCCGTAAAAATGATTTTTTAAATAGAATAATATTGACAAAAGTTAAGGCACATTTTTGGGGAGGCTATGCCGACCCAATGTTAATAACTGTCTGTCAAATCTTACTGCCGCGGTAATCAGGTCAAAAAATAGTACCTTGATTTTTTTCTAAGCTGACTCATCACTCATCACAGACATTTACAATATGAAAATATTTTCATTCTTTAATTTCATATCTGCAATTTGTAAAGATAATAATTCTCTGAAAAATTCTTGATTTTTGTTTAAATCACTACTCCGTGACGTCATACTGCCGCGGTAATCAGGTCAAAAAATAGTACCTTGATTTTTTCTAAGCTGACTCATCACTCATCACAGACATTTACAATATGAAAAAAATATTTCATTCTTTAATTTCATATCTGCAATTTGTAAAGATAATAATTCTCTGAAAAATTCTTGATTTTTGTTTTAAAGCACTACTCCGTGACGTCATACTGCCGCGGTAATCAGGTTTAGGCATACGTACGTCTGTAATAAATAGTTCTGGTATGAAAACCCTTCAAAATAATAACTTTATCCATATTTTTTTAACAAAAAGCATAAATGAAAATTTATAAGTAAATGCTTTAATTCAGTGGCAAATATTCTTTATTATTTTTTGATAACAATTTTCCAATTACTACGCAGCGACCAACTGTTTATGACGGGTCATTAACTAGAACGTTGCAACTACGTATTCTCAATATCATGCATGTTCTTTTGTTGTTATAAACTATTAATAGTCCTTAATATTTTTTAAAGACAAATAATTGTAAACTGTCGCTTACATCAGAGACATGGATCATGCTTGCGTGATAACTAAGGAAAACTAACTTATTTGTACACCCCAGGAGGCTGTACGCGGAAAACGCTCATAAACCGCTAAATCATATAGCTGTTTAGTAAATATTTTGCATACATTTAACTAAAAATTCACTGATGGTGATGAACATATAGTTTAAAAACATTATATTCTTTAACCATTATCGCCGAAAAAAACTATTTAACTACAAAACCCCTAAGGACCTCTGACAATATTCCAGCACAATATTACATTTTACATTAGCAAAATAAAAAAAGCAATACTTATATTTTCATCTTACATAATTCATTAATCAAACTTTTAACATAAAAGTATCTTTGGTAATTGACAGATCCCTACTCTGATCTTTTATTTGTATAGGAATAAATTTAAACATGTGCTCTTTTGTTTAGGAATATTTTGTAGTGAAAGTCTTATATATTCACTAATCTCATAATTAGAATTAGACAGGTCAGGAATTTATACAAACAGTTGTTTAGTTAACTATGCTCATTTTAATCCCAATAGAAACATTCAAATATTTGTGGTAAAAAACATGACCAAAGTACCTAGTAGTCGTTTACCCCGGTGGTGATCCCATTAAACTGATTATAGATTCGAATTGATTAGAAAACACAAATAGAAACATGTGTTCCGTACAACAAAATCGGAAGTAAAGTGAACAGTTAATTGACAGAAATATGTGGTCAAATATGTTTTAACAAGGAAATAATTATTTCAGAGAAAGACGCAAAGATCAGTATGACCCCGTATTGTGTAATTAGAAAGTTTATTCAATTCTAGGGCATACATCATAATTTGATAGTCCATTTGTAATAAAATTCAAATTTCAATACAGATTATGAGATACATAAAAATATTAAAGAATAAGAAGCTTTAATTAAAAAAAAAAAAAAAAAAAAAAAAAAAAAAAAAAAAAGAAAACCGCATACATATACAAATTACTTACAGTCGAGCATCGGGAAGTCATTAACATATCTTACGAAACTTTAATTTGAAACCGATATTTGCTCGCGCTGAAGTGATAAATGTTTATTTTAAAAATTAAAAAAAAAATACTTTTATGGTTGTGTTCTAAAAATAATGGGCGGCATAAGAGGAATTTTTTTATTCATTTTACAACACTTGAAAAATTACTACAGAAAATGTGTTGTTGTTTTGTTTTCAACAAAAGTGTGTGTGTTTTAAGTTTATTTACACTCGGCGCCGGAATAACCATATGTCCGAGATTATAGCATCTGGGACGTCTTTTTCAAGCAGATTCTTCCTGGAAGCCCATTCTTCGTTCTTTGGTGGTAAAGGAGACGACAAATACCGTCAAGGCATCAACTTTCTGACTGACGACAACAAAAACGGCATCTATTAGCGCCAAACCTCCAGAGTAAGTCACGACAGGTCAACCAATCACCTCTGGTACTTATGATGACTTGACTATGACCTTCCGTGTGCCTTCTCCGCGACGTGCACGCCTCTGGAGGGATTTGGAGAAGTTTCAACAAAAACTTCCAAAAACACGCCATTTATATCACCATTCATAGCACTGACGGCTTCGATGTTCTCATCTATTTGCGGGAAATGGTCGACAGGGAAAACCCTACGTAATAACCGCACACCCTGTTAACAACAGATTTTCCGCAGTATATATTTCAAGCTAGTGAGGTTTAAAAATACACGTAGAATCTATCGATTAACTACCATAAGTTGGTTGAGTGTTGAGTGTTGGCGGTAAAAAAAGAAGATATAACTTCCTGATCAATTTTCACTTAGGTTGATTCAGTTTTGAATAAGCTTTGCAGAGATGTATTTTTTCAAGAAATATTTAGCTTTAATATTATCCGACGCCGTCAGTAATGAAATGGGATTAATTTTCTGAAACGTGATTTTAATTCGAGATTTGCTTCTGAAGAAGACAACCTTCTGTCCGTAGAGCATGAATGTTAATACTCATCACAAGACAGTATCTTATTGATCTCAATTATGGTACATCTAAACGTGTATAATTTTTATGTTCAATAAAAATGTTGCATCACTTGCAGTTGTTATTATCATTCAATAATATTTAAAAATGACATAAAATATTTATGATGAAACAGTCCTAGAATATTTTGATAAGGAACCGTCAGTTGTAAAATGTTATTGTTATCTGATAATGAACAGTCGTCATACTTGCTGGTATGTCATTTATTATGACAGTTTAGGTTTTTTCAAAATTTGCATGATTAACAGTCCGAATGTAGACCTTAATTAAATGTTCTGGAATATTAACAAAATGAATAGTCAACCTCATTAACCATATATATGAATGGTTGAACACAACAGTAAGGATAAATAGCGCAATGTGCATATCTTTTTATTTTGGTAGCATATTTTAAGCAAAAAGAAAAGAAACTATAAGTCTGAAACATTCTCTCATAGCCTCCCCATCAGTACATTCAGTGCTTTGATTAGATAACAGTCACTCATTTTTCAATGATTATGGTATTTCTGTTACATTACAATACTTGCGCGGCATTTGACCGAATAGGGAACTTGTTTCCGCTGTATTCGTCAGCTGGAAAATATTAATATGGTTATAATTGTCTTTATTCTGTCTGTTCAGTATCTACGCTCAATTGTCAGGTTATTTCGCGACCCGGATAATGGGACTGTCTTTATCTTCATAAGTTCTGCATGATATTTCAATGGTTCTTTAACTAGAATCATTGAAAATAAATGATGTTTATGTTAAGATTTAAACATCCACACATTTTAAGAGATTAAGGGAGATGAATTGTATTAAAGAAAAGATAGTTTCAAATTGTTGAAACGTCTATCCATAACAATACAATCAAGTAAAACATTTATAGTAGTGAGAGTAACACGAAAAAGTTATATTTGCAAGTTTGAGATACATAATCCAATATTTCATATCTTGATATAGCTATCACTAAGGCGTTCTAAAACAAAATATTATTATTCATCATATAAACGATAATTCTAAATCATTTGAAACTTTGTCAACTATTTTTTAAAGCAGCATTTCATAAGAATATCCAAATGAAACATTTCTTTTGTTTATATCAATACTTGAAATATTACTTGAAAATGTGCCCATTGTATACCTAACCACTTTTAGCTTTTTTCATTAGCCAATAATTCTACTTTCTTAACATTATTTCTCAATATGAACGATAAATTGTCTTGTTGTCAGCGCCAAACTGCCAATAGATTTAATCAAGCCACGGAATTAATCGAGTCCACATGTATTAATATCCTTATCTTCATCATTACGCAAATCTTTTATATTTACAGTAAAGGAAGATTTTTTCTTAAATTTAAATTTTGTTCAACAAACGTATTGCATAACCTAGCAAAGCATCCCGTTTTAGTTTGATAATCATGAAGAAAAAGATTGAACTATTCTTAAGTTATGATGTACTCGGCGTTGCAATTGTCGTTCCCGTCATCGTCCTCTAACTCGGATACAATTTTTCTTTCTGAATGGATTGCCTTTAATATTTGGACAAGACTGAACGTGACTCTGTCTTATAAATGACCTTAACATTGACGGACAAAGATTTGTTTGATTTGTGCTATTGTTGTCTATTACTTTGCTATTAATGAATGAATAATGGATTATCTTTTAACTTTGACACTTCACCAATTTTTGGACAAGATCTTCAAGTAAGTAGGCTGTCCTTTACCTTTGAGGTGAATTTTTTGCATTTTAACCGTTTTTCTATTTTAATTGGCTACAACAGTTTGACTTAAGAAATAATTGCCTTTATGCTTGAACGCAGACCATTGTGACAAAAGCTTGAAAAGAGTTAACTGAATCTGACCTAGAATGGTTTATTAACCCATTACCACATGTCTTGAGCATTTTCTGAAAAATGGCTGTTTTCATTGAAAAGTCTCGCGTTACAAGTTCAAATTGCTGTAAAACTATGAAAACGGCTTCAATACTAATCAAACTTGACAAAAATGTTGAATAGACCATTACTTTTGTAACAACATGCTCAGTCTTAAATTTCCTGTTACCATGGCAACGAGGGCACTTCTCAATGGATTGATATAAAGTAAAATGATGACCTGGGGTAATTATTAGCCTCTCACAAGTCCAAAATTTTCTTAGCGATGAGTGAGGCTGCCGCCCTCTTCAAACCCCAAAACAGAAGGAGACACATCCCCTTTCTGGCAACCCTTTGATGTATCTTTTGAATAGGGGGTGGCGCCGAAAAAGTGGTCACTTTTTAAACAACATTTCTCAAACAATACCAAGTGTTGGGAGCCTAAATTAGGCATTTTTCTCACCGTTTCAGACATCAAGGGGGGGGGGGTAAAAAAGGAGTAGAAAGGTGTATATATCTGGTAATGGGTTAAAAACCTTTAAAGTGGTTGAGTTGTTGATAAATTATTTGATGTTTTAAAAACACGCTTTGGAAGTCATCCATAATAACTGCTTGAAATGTAAAGCTTTAGTAAAGTTTTGTATTTGCGACAGTAAATGTGCATTCCCATAATTTGTGGCTATGTTATTGGCGTTGGTGTTGATTTGTTTAATAGAGATAAAATAATAGGTGATTTTAGAACTATTCTATTTCCCTATCTAAATTATTCACATCAATTACCTTCATACGCATACTTTCATGATCTTCAAGTTCATTATTTTTCTCCTGACATATTAATATATTTATAATATGTACCTGTTTACATTCAGGAACAAATATCAATATTTTGGAACTAGAATGCCTTGCTAATGGGAAAACATGTGCATGTGGCAGAGATCTTACATTATCATGTATGTTTATTAATAAAACATTTGCCATTGCTTGGATGAATCCAAACGATATATCACAAATTGCAAAGTGTGAACGTAACTATTGTACAGTAAACCCGGGATACATTGATCAATACAAGATATCATATGATGAGAAAAATCATTTCTTCAACTTGACAATTATCAAGTTAACGATGAAAGACAATCAAAGAACGTTGATATGTTCAGATGGAACCGATATGGATTCACAGAATATAAGAGTAAGAGGTAAGCAAAGTCAAATAATTTACATATCAGTCTTTCTGTTCATATTTTCTAAAAAAAAGTAGAATCTTGCAGACATTTTTAGAGAGAAATCCCCCCCCCCCCCAAAAAAAAACATTGCACCCTCTTACGCTTCGCTTTTTATGGGTAAATTTGAAAATGACTTTTCAAGCCAACGTTCTTTAATATCTAGTTTATGGGACCGTTTTCTTGACGATATATTTTGTATATGGAGTTATTCCCTTGATGATTTGAATGCTTTCATTGATAGTTTGAATAACTTTCATCCATGTATAAAATTTACAGCGAACGTTTCTAAATCTCTCGTATCATTATTTTAGATGTAATCGTTTCATTAGACGAAAACAATATTATTCACACTGATATACATGTTAAAGAGACAGATAATCATCAGTATTTAGAATACTCTTCCTGTCACCCAGTGTCTTGTAAAAATGGTATTCCGTACAGTCAAGGAAAACGTTATCGCCGTATCATTTCTGACGATAATATTTTCAACGATTCTTTACAGAATTTACGTACATACTTCAAAGAAAGAAATTATCCTATCAATGTTATTGATAATGCACGTAACGTTTCATGTCTAACACAGGATGAGGCCCTGTGTACAAATAACAAAACAAGTGATGACAGTGTTATTCCCTTTGTTATTGAGTATAACCCGACTTTACCTAATATAAGTAATATCATTAAAAAGTATTGGGATTTACTTAAACTTTCAAGTAAATGTTCTGTGCAAAAGCTTCATGAAAGTAAACCTTTGGTTGCATTTAAAAGACCTAAAAATCTAAAAGAATACCTCAGCGCTTTGATTAAACTACTGAAAGTAGTCTAATATTATAGTTATATAACAATTTCTTTAATTTGTTTACTAAGATTTCAATTTCACACCTTAGAAGATAACTAATAACCTTGCAGCGTTTGCACCATGTTACGTTTCAATATTACTGATTATTGGATCAAATTTTATCAATTTACCTTCGTTTTGAATTCCAGAGTGAAAAAAAAAACGCATACCGTGCCCCAATTAAGCTTAATTTTCATTTTCAAAGTCCAAAACATCTCACATGAAAGAATTCAAAGTCCCTGACTGGATTTAAACCCACAGCGGCGAGGGGCAATTGGTTTGAAGTCAACGGCCTTAACCACTCGGCCAAGAACAACACTGATTCTTTTGTAGTTGTTCATTGCTGTAAAACGTAAGTGTCGAATTCAGCTAGCGCCTCGTCCAAGTTAGGTTCAATTTAATCTCGTTATAAATTTGCAGAGTGCAAAAAGCCATTGTATCGTACCCCCATATAGGTTACTTTTCATTTTCAGTTTTTAAACATCAATAACAGATCTTGTATTGCTCTTGTACTAGCAAAGTTCTGTAAAATTGTCAAAACAAAAATTATGGTGTGATATAAAGAGATCATTATAGTTTGATGAGAACAACACTGATTCTTTTATACTTGTTCATTGCTGCCATACCTATATGTCATATGAGGCTAGCGCCTCGTCCAATTTACGTTTCTCAGCTAGTTCTTCGAATTGAGTATTGTTCTCAACAATGTTTATATACATCATAAATATATGTTTCGTCTATTCAAAACCAGATTTTATGTGAATGAACCACATAAAAACATTGCCTTTTAGTATTAAAGGGACCGACAAGTCACCTTAGACTGCCGAAGTCAGTTTACTTTAAATAATAGATTTTCAACGTCTGGATATTTTTTTTGTTTGTATTTGTGTTTCAGATTACGAGCCTTTTCTTTTAGAAAATACAACAACTGGGACCATACAGGCGATCTCTGGCTGTGTTTCCAATGGCACGAAAGTTTCCTTTAAATGGATAAAGATATGTGTATGTTCCTCTTTACATCATATTGTTTTAATGTTAATACTGTCAATAATGTCATAACAATTTAAATAATTTATATTCATCATCCGTGATTGTGATTTTATCACAGATTGAATATATACTACATTGACTGATAAGATAGTAAGATATGTCAAAAACGGTCAAATGAAAATAATCAAATAGCATACTTAATTAGTATGTTTGGAGTTTAAGTTACCACATATTAAATGAAATAGATGTTATCCGCATTTAAGTGATCAGATTGTACCACTATGATACTTTCAATGTTAAATTTCAATTCTAATATCCCCCCTCCCCCGAAAAAAGAACAAAGTGGTAAGCGCCTGATTGTCCGCTCTGTATCTTTAGAACCAATAGAATGAAATTGAAACTTTTTTGGCAGAAATATGACTTATAATGGAAAAATGTGCAGAACAAAGGCGTGCGGGGATCACAATTTGCCTAACCCCGGATATAACTTGATTAACATGCACAAATTTCATTGATTGAAATTGAAATGTTTAGAGTTTACATATTTAGAATGTAGTGTTGCCTTTTTGGCCTTTACAAAGCTGATATTAATCATGCCCCTTTATTCAATATTGAAGCTGCCCCAGGGGTCACTTGATTTGTGAAACTACGATGCCCTGAGCTTAGAAATTTGGCATGTAGCATCCTTGATGGATCACAAAATAACAGATATTAATAATATTAATTATAAGTCTTATTTTGGTGGAACTACCGTGCTTAGAGTTCCGATATTTGACATATAGCATTGCCTTGTTGGCCTGTACAAAACTGTATTTAATCATGCCTCTTGTGATATTGGCCTCGTTCTTGCGGTAACTTAGTTGATATAGACTTGTATGACAATATACATTTCCGTGTTATTTGGCCAAGAGCTAAAATATTTCACATGAAAAATTATCTTGTGAAACTCTGCAAAACTGATATTAATCATGCCCCCTGGGTCAGTATTCGCCTGCCCGGTGTAACATGATTTATATAAACTTATATTATAAATACAGTAAAGTCTTATTGTGTGAAAGTACAAAGCCTAGGCTTAGGTATTTAGCATGAAGTGTAAGATTTCTACAAAAGTTTTATTAATTCTGACCTTCAAACTTGGCCTTGTCCCGGAAGTCACTAGGACTGTAGACTAAGCTAAAGAAGCTGTAGGAAACCACATATTATATTTCTGTGGATATATACTTCTGTATATATTCTAAATTTGGCTGAAAGCGTTTCCTAGTAGACATCTATAAAAGTTTTGAAAATAATGTAAGGGAACAATGACTCCATTTTGGAGGTTTGATGAATCTTAAAGACAATTAACAAAAAATATTTTTCAGAAAAGTTTCTTAGTTGTGTCTCTACTCTTAAACAGATGCGTCTGAAAAACAACATTCGTTTCTCCATTTTTGATAAACCATATGTCATTTATCTTTTCTAGCTTTTTGAAAATATGTATCGATAAACATTATAAAGCGTAGTCCTAAACATTACTTTGATCATTGTAGGCGACCTCCAGCGTATCCTGAATTGACCGTTTTAATGCCCCTTTTTCCGTCCCCGGTCGGTGCATCTACGGTATCTCCGCGCAGCAGGATACTGTAGGGTTTAGATAGAGATGGTGGGAGGTTGTATGTTGAAGAAATTTAGTGTGATAAAGGCTGCTCTTCCTTCAATATTTTATAGGAGACACATTCCTCACAAATGCCAAAATTTGTTATTTTGGCAAATTTAACTACGGCATATTCTCTTTTTAACCCAAAATGTTTCAATAATCAAATTTGACACATGTGATATGTCTAACTTTCAACTACTATCTGTTCATTTCTTCAATAAACATAAGTTGCTGACATCAGGTTTTGTAACGGTTACTAGAAATTCCCTATATGCATTTATGTTAAGATTATTTATAATCAGAAAATGCCGTCTATTCTTGGTCTGAAGTTTTAATGTAATTGCAAATAAAATAATGCTCTTATCAAGGAAAACTATAAAATAAAACTGATATTTATGACATGTTATGTCTTTCAATTATTTAAGGCACGTAGCAACAGCGAGGAGATTATAACCCCAAAAATCCAAAACGCAAGTACAACACGCTGTTCTTATGATTCGGATTGCGGGAATGATCAACAAATTCAATACTCTGAGGTACTTTCCGCCAAGGCTAGTGACAATGGAAATTATTATCTGAAAATTGTTGCGAATTATGGGAATGAAAAAATAGAGTCGTATCGCACCGATGGAAGATACATACTGGAAGGTAGCGGTAGTATTGACTTTGTTTCTTTCTATAGATTGTTGTGTAATTCAAGTCTTTGTAAACATTGTTTAATAATTAATGCCGAATCTGACATTTTTGTTGTGTATCGTTAAGTATTGTTCAGATGTACATGTCTCTTCTCTTATCGTCTGCTTTTAAATAAGAAAATACATATTTCGCCGATTGATTTTCAAACTTGTGAAAACTGCAAAAAATATACGGATTCTTAATCGATATATTGTTTGGAAGTGTTCTTTCCTGTTTTATCCATTCCATTAAGTTCGCCTTAATTAACTTTGAAACTATATACAGTATTGATCATTTGAATTGAAGAGTCTTATGAGTAAGTTTGTATTTTGTTGTACGAGTATAACTAGAAGAACGATGTTATAATAAGGTATCAATATCCATCCAACCCAGGAGCATTAGATTTGAAATTCTGGTTCCGTGTATCAGCCATACTGATCTTATTTTATTTCCATTGCTTTATGTAACTAAAATTGATCGTATAATGCTAACATTAAATAGTACAAACAAGATTTGCACAGAAACAACCCTTTTCATGATACAATGGACGAAAGCCAATATAGATACATATAATCAGCTCAGAAAATGATCAATTAAAGGGGCGAATGATCTGTGAAAACTGACCATATCTATTAAAGAAAGAATGAATGTTTTCTAAATTTCATAAACAGGTTATTTTAAGTCCACTTTTATCAAGTTGATATATTTGATATTTAAGCCACTGAGGATAAACAATGGGCAAAATCAAGTTTTTATATTTTGTTCCGGATGTGTAAGAGGACTCATGGCTAGCTAGGGGTCTCTGGTTTGATCCTCTTGGAGGCGAAATTGTTCCATGATAATTTTGTTTGGACATTAAGTGTTATGGTCATTTGTCTCTCACCACTTATTAAGAAATCGTGTGGAATTTTGAGAAAAAAATATCGGTAATTACGGGTTCATTATTCAGGAATTCTGGTTCGATGGCCTGACCGCCGAGATATGACAAAATTGTGCTAAAATCGCTAAAAACAGATAACGAAACAAACTGAGATGTGCGCTAAATAATGCTTGATTCAGTATTTACAATTTTTAGGCGGCTTTTCACAATACAGACACTAATAAATTAAAAAGACTTTATTTGCAGAAGAAGAAAAAAGCAACTCTCTAATTGTGGTTCCTGTAGTTCTTGGTTGCCTTGCGACGTTTCTTCTAGCATGTGGTATTGTACGTTATAACAAAAAGTAAGTTTGCTCCTTGAAATTTTTTATAAAATAATTTAACTATTATTAATATAATATAACATTAACATACACATTAGATATTTGATAAATATATATTATAATATTGATAATAAATGTCTTAACAAACGGTTAAAGATGACAAATTTATTTTTGATATTCCCTTAGCCCTGTTTATCTCGATAAATTGTCCGATATACGCACGTGCGCAACCGCGTGAATGTGCCTTGGGATATTTAAATGGTGATGAATTTAATATTTGAAAAAATATATAGAAGATACTGAAGGGGTTTCTGTTCAGTACTGAATTTATTTAACGAATTGAATAAATTATATAATGCGACTGCGAGCCTCTTGCTTTTGTTAAATGATGTTTATAGACTATCCTAAACGGATATTTATCAATGTTTCTTAACAAAAGTAATATTGAATGTGCTAGGGAATATTGAGAAGTGAAAGCAAAAAGAAAGATACTGAATTTATTGATCGAATTGAATAAAATTATATCATGCGAGCCTTTACTATTTTACTAATATTTCCTGCAACGACTTCAGTAAGTAATGAATCATCATGAATATGCAACACCTTTTTTACTGAGCCGCAAAAGCAGCACGGGTACGTGATAAATATTGTTTATTGTCTATATTTCGATATTTATATTCAGGTTAAATAATTGTACTTGGAAGAACGAAAAAGGAAAGAGTGAAGGTAAACGGATTTTGCAAACAAGTTCGTATTGCTTTATTTCACGACTTGCGTGATACTTTTAAAATTGCACAATTTGACTGTTTACACTTACGATTTACTTAGTGAAGTATTGTTTGGCAATAATGACGTGAGACATTTGAATATGACTTTTTGTCTGTAATTGTCGGATCCTGAAGTACATCATACGGATTTTAAAGTATGACATAACGGTA
Organism: Ruditapes philippinarum; assembly: GCF_026571515.1. Lineage (NCBI taxonomy): Eukaryota > Metazoa > Mollusca > Bivalvia > Venerida > Veneridae > Ruditapes > Ruditapes philippinarum. Next base: position 66,194 of record NW_026858808.1, read on the forward strand.
TACGAGTACATAGTTTATGTATAACTTAAAGTTACCGAAATAATACTTGCCTAACTAGCCTCGGTGATAAGAAGTTAATACTCTTAGTTTCAAATTGGAGGTTGTATGTTCGAAACTTAATGAAACATTATTTTTTATTTAATTTTTCAATTCTAGTTTGCGAAACTTGACAACTACTATGTTTTTTGCGGATGCCAATCAGCCATTGTTCGACTGTATAAATTGAATTTTTGAAAATTTACATACATATCTATGTATCAAAGTTAATGTTATTTAAAAGAAAAGATGCAAGAAATTAGAGAAATGGTTCATTCAATAATGCCGCATATCATTAAAAACTAACGAAAGAAATCTGAAAAAAAGTTTGTTGATGATTTTAACTTGCCACTTCACGATTTCCATGCTATCATACCAAAAAACAATCAGGACGTTAGTATAAGATAAAGTATCGTGAATTTTTCTATCATTAAAATTCCATTAGTAAATCGTAAAAAAGCACGGAAACTACAGTAACGAAATAGCTTCCGAAAATTAATGAACCTCATTTCAATATTGCCAAACAATGCAGATTAACCACTGATAACACACCTTTGGCAATATAAAGATTAAAGTTCATTTTAAGACTAAAGGACAGCAAATCAATAATTTTATAAAGACAAAGTTAATTAAATAACCTTGAAGTTAGTTTAACGGGTTTCGATATGATGAAAAAAATTACGATTGTCTGAATATGGAATGATTTGATGTTTGATTTATCACATAATTTTCATTATTTGATTTAGATATAATACAGTAATCTAAATGTAGTAACTGATATAAATTAAATTATATTAAATGAACATTAAACTAACAACAATATTAAAATGTCAAATATTGTGCGTTAAATGACTGGGAATATTATGATTGATTCTTGCAATAAATGTTTTATTATATAAAGGTTTTAATTTTAAATCTTCCAGAAATGTGGTGTAATGGAACGGAAGATCTTGCAACAAGTGACCCTGATTCAAACCTAGGTTTGCCAAAGTATGATGAGGAAGTGGTGAGTTCTGATGTAAACGAACTTACAGTCAACGACTATTCTCCACGTCAAGTTGTACCCGAAAGTGAAGAAGAAAATCTTTTATCTAGAGAAAATGATAAGGAAAATGACTTTTTTTCTGTTAACGATTCCACATTAAACGCCCACTGCCCGATTGTCTAGGCCAAGATGTGCCCGAAATTGGAGAAGAAAAAAATCTTTCATCTAAAGAACAAACTGTACTTGATCTTGATCCAGATAGATATGAGCTCGGAAATGATGAAAAACAAATATACCTGCGTGCTAAACAACATGATTTAGATGGTGATATGCTTGAAAATGAAGAAGGAAAAAATTTGTTATCTAAAGGACAAACCATAGTCGATCTTAAAACAGATAGTGAAGAAATGAAGAATACTATTATGCGGAATTTGAAGAAAATGAAGAATACTATTATGCGGAATTTGAAGAAAAAGAAAAATACTATTATGCGATATATGATTCTATCGGCCTTGATAATCTAGATGTAGATGAACATGTGCTAGAAAACGATGGATGGGTAATACTGTAAAAACAAAAAATCCAGGTTCAATTTTTTTCCCTTCAACGTTTTAGTCGTTTACTTTGATAAATATATTCCTAAAATAGTGCTACTCTCTCAGTCACATTTTAAGAATAGATATTTTGAAATGTAAGGGAAGTAATAACGAATCAAAAGCATTTAAATCTTGTAAGAGTAGTCTATCCTGTTTCTTGCATCTTACTATTTTCACATATATTTTTGTTTACTTTATTGACAGATTTATTGTTGACTAATGCCAATATTAATTCAAAAGTGTATATATCAATATATGACTATGAGCTATAATGGCTTTGTCAAAACATAGTTAGTGAATTCTCATGAGATTCTCATATTAAGATATGTTTAGTACCTTTTGTTAGAATTTCCTATATTTCAGTTTTCTGCAATTTTACGTGAAGATGAGCATAGTATATCTTTAATGTTATGTATATGTCTTTTTAAAGCAGGTGCGTAATTATATAATAAGTTTTACACGTTACTGAAGTGATATATGGGAGAATATAGCCTGAATGAGGTAAACATGATCTGATGCGCTAGTCAAGGCTATATATATTCTCCTGTATATCACGTCAGTAACTTGTATAACGAAATTATCATAACGCAATCTGACGACAAGTCCATTAGAAAACACAAAAAGTTAACGTGTATTAAATAACATTTCTATATAAAACAATTGTTTGAATTTAAAAAAAAAACACACACACTTAAGTTGCTTGTATCAAAGAAATATGTTACAAAATTGCCCTGGTACAAATGTATCAAACATGAAATCTATGCTTAACATAATTTGTTCTGTTTTCATATTTTTGTTTGTGATAAACAACAGCTCTTTCGATTACGGAAGCAATATACCTAATCTGTTGACAAACTTAATAAAACAAATTGTAATATATAGCTCTTATACTATTTAAGAATGTTTCAATCTATTCAAAGAAGAAGGGAAATAGGGGTACATAGAGAAGATGACGTTAAACGTTCAACTGCAAAGCAAACGTTACGCAATGAAATGTAATTAAAATACCAAGTCATAATAGCGGTGTAGCTATTTTCTTGCAATTTGAATCTTTAAATATGCCATAAGAACAAAACGAAATAATAAATTTTATACACACACGTACGTAACCGCTTGGAAAAAAACATGTGTGCAGGTATATACGGCGTCGTATACAAACTGTTTAAGCCACTCAAAGTTTGAGAAGTTTATTTGCATTATATATATTATTATTTTCTACGTATTTTATTATACATGTTTATTTCAACTACTTTGTATTATAGAAAACTGCGCCACATATTTAAACATGACTCATTTGATACATATTATTATACATCATAATTACGATGGCCCATCAAGTATTACGCAGACATCATGGTAGCATATATAGAAACAATATTCGGCATAAATAAATGTACATTTCAATATTTATTATTCATAATAAAAACTTTATGCTGATTTTGTTGTCTTTACTAAGACTTTTGACTTTATAGTTTTAGGGTTAACATTACTTAAATGACAATATAAAATCAATGTGAGGTCAAGCATAAAATTTCAAAACATTTAAAGTCATGAATTTACTAAGTGCTGGGCATGAAATAAGTGATTATGTAAAAACATATCTAACAATATTTTCTGTCTCATACATATTAAAAATCTTTCTTCTCTAATTATAATATCAAGATGCAATCTTAAGTCTATTTGAGTCATAAACGTTTTGTGTTTCGATTTCGACATTATTTGTTTTGTAATATTAGTGACAATGACTTATTACAGCAGTGGTTTTGTGCTTTTGGTACAATAGTACTATTTATCGCTCATTTCTTGTCTTTTTCGTTTTCGGACAAGACTGTTTTTTATGGACAAACTTTGAATCAAAACGCCACACATGCTTACGATATTGTTATTCTTTATAAAGTTGTTCTTTGTTGTTGTTTTTGTTTCTTTTCCCTATACATCCACTATACATCAAAAATGTTAATTGTTCTTAATCTCAATACCGTTACAAGATGATTGTACATGTTGTATTATTTTATGATCTGCTCTTCATAGCTGGAGGAAATAAAAGAAATGAACCACGCTTAAGAGGTAAGATTACTTAGGGGTTACTTTTGTTCGCGGCGTAGTTGTCGGCGTCCCCTATAGCTTGTCCGGTGCATAACTCAGTCACTCTAAGTCGGGTTGACTCCAAACTTGGTATGCGTGCTTCTTTCAATGACCCAAAGTGCAGTGCAGGAGAATCGTTACTCTGCGCTTCTAAGTTTTTAAGTTATTGCCCTTTGTTTTTGTCCGGGCCATTTCTTCTAAACTATAAAAGCTATGGACTTGAAACTCTATAGGATGATAGATTAATAAAAAGTGCAGTGCACAAAACCAGCACTATGTTCGTCTTATTTTTTTGAGTAATTGCCCTTTGTTAATTTTCATACTAATTTTTGTCCAGGCCATTTCTCTTTAACTATGAAAGCTATGGACATGAAACTTCATGGGAAGATAGATCTCACTGAGGAACAGTGCAATGTTCAAAAACCGGTACTCGGTACTTGATGATTTTTGAGTAATTGCCCTTTCTTAATTTTCTTACTTTATTTTTGTCCGGGCCGTTTCTCCTCAACTATAAAAGTTTTTGACTTGAAACTTCATAGGGTGATAGATCTTATTGAGAAGAACTGTGCACAAAAACTGGTACACTCTGCACTTCTTATTTTTTTAGTTATTGCCTTTTGTTAATTTTCATATTTCATTCTTGTCCAGACCATTTCTCCTAAACTATAAAAGATATGGACATGAAACTTCATGGGATGATAGATCTCATTGAGAAGAAGTGCAGTGCACAAAAACCGGCACTCTGTACCGCATGATTTTAGAGTTATTCCCCTTAGTTGATTATAATTCTTTATTTTTATTCCAAGGTCAAGGTCACACTTGGAGGTCAAAGATTAACATAGGGTTTATTCTGTGTCCGGTCCATAACTTTTTCATAGATCAAAGGATCGAAAATACTTGGCACAAATAGTCACTATGTCATGCGTTGTGTCATGCGCAGCACCTGCCTCCCTACCTCCAAGGTCAAGGTCACACTAAGAGGTAAAAAAACATGGTCTGTTAAAGGGTATATTTTGTGTCCGATCTTCATAGTTAAAGGGATTTTGAAATAACTTGGCACAAAAAACATGTATGATAAAACTTGGCACAAATAGAGACGATATGTCATGCACTACACCTGCATCCCTACCTCCAAGGTCAAGGTCACACTTAGAGGTCAAAGCTTAACATGATAGATTTTTAAATTCTGTGTTTCATTTCTTTAATAAATTTATTGTTGCATTTGCAGATCTAGCATTGATCATAATTTTGGACTGAAAGTAAATCCTGAGATCCATACCTCAATCTTTTGAAATAGCACAATTTTATGCTTCATATAAAACTTCCCTGAGGCGGGGGACGTTAGTAATTCTGTTACAAATTCTTGTTTATTTAGAGGTAACACTTCCAATGTTTGTAGTCTATGTAAGTTTATGTTAAATGAGGGTCCATCCGCCCGGTAAGGCACAAAAAGCAGCTTTTAATTCGCTGTCGAGTACGGACCCCGATCATGTCACCAGTTATTAAAGAAGCACGAAGTGGTGATAATTTACCTGCATGCAATTTCCACGGGGTATTAGCAAAATATATGAATTTTGGCTGTTTCCAAGGAAATGCTGACAGATTGTTATTATGAATGAAGAACAATTGACTGCAGGGTTTATCGATGTATGCAACATATACCCGCTTCATATATCATCGTGTCGCTTTTTGCGAATGGATATAAACGGGTAATTTCTACAAAGGGGGAGTACTTTGAGGGACTGACAGAAATAAGAAGATTTTTAAACACTTACTGTAAGCTCCGTAAGGCTGTTTTATTAATTCACAAAATACCCCTCGTATACATATATTTACATGTTTATATGTATATACTAAAACACTTTAACCCCCCCCCCCAAAAGCTAAGATTATTATTAGATAATTAGACCTTTTTTTAAGATATTTAGCGTTGTTTATGGGACTTTTACCAAGTTTGCTCAAATAATAACGCAGAGATAAAATTTGTCCCGCTCTGGAGGTCCCAAGTTTTCTTTTAATGTATAATTTTAAAAGTAAAAACTTAAAAATCATCTTCTCAGTAAACGAAGAGCTATATCTTAGATATTGACATAAAACATCATCTTATTGATCCCTACCAAGTTTGGTCAAATGAAATACTTGGCACTTTCCCGGGGGTCATGAGCATTCTATTATATGAATAATATTAGTAAACATAAAAAATCGTTTCTTTTTTTCTAAAAATCAAGGTAGCTAGAACTTTGCTATTTGACATGAATTAGCATGTAATCGAAGTTTGTTCAAATTGTGACCTTGGAGTCTAAATTGGGCTTTCTTTGATGTGGATGATGAGCTGCAATTTTTTATAGTAGGAACTTCTTTCTCTGAAAGCGCAATGGCTAGATACGGCTTAGATATTTGACATGTAACAGTATCATGTAGACCATGGATGAACTTTATACCAAAATAGCCTTTCTCTTGGAACACTGATGTCTAATTTGACCCCCTCCCGAGAGTCATAAGACTTACGTTCATGCTCGAAAACATGTATTCTTTTAAATATTCAATGCAGCGGTTTAAACCAAATCACAGTGGTGTAGAAACGGTATTTTCTATACGGATTAGATACAGAAATACGGTTGTAATCCAAAATTTCTAAATAGTTTATATATTTATCTATTTAAATTTGATATAGTTCGCCTCCTAATTAACTTAGAGGTCAAATGTTTTCATTGTGTAATATTCCTACTATTAATATTTTGTTATAAAAGCATGCCGTTAATGGGTGCATGGAAGTGTTCAGTTATGAATTTTTGAAGAACAAAAATAATGACAAATACGATATATGGTCTGAACATGCTGAAACTGAATTAGTAAGTTATACAAGTTGGAGGTTAGCTAGTTTAAAATGTATTTTATCATATAAATGTAACTAAATGTAACATTGTTACCCCAAAATATAAATGATCATCTTCTAGTTATGACCAATATGTGAAATATGAAAACTTGGTAACTAGTCGGTGTCCCGAGAAGACTTTCCGACTTTTTAGGTTCCTAAGACTTTGACCTTTGACATAAATACCCCAAATCCATTAGGGGACATTTAGTAGATAAAGCTAATCAATTTGTGAAATATAAAGATTTAGCGATAAATGTTTTTCAAGATAATGAGCGGAAACCATTCTGACATTTGAGGTCCCTTTGACCGTGATCTTTAAATTAGTGACCCCAAAATCAATAAGAGTCATTTACTCTATATGACAAATCAGTATGTGAAATATAAAGAATTCGTGATAAAGATAAATAGTTTTCAAGTTAATGAGCGGAAACAATTCTGATAGACATATATTTTATTTAGTTGATTTTCAATGTGATTTCACTTTCACTTATACACATCATACATGTTATCTAAGAGAATATCAACTTCTGTGTCATACCTAATCCCCTTAATTTAAATTTTCACAACTGCGCATATCTTAAACAGACATTCATTATTCAGCTCACGTTTCAAAACACTTTTTGTACAACCAGAAAATAAACTTCATTTGAAATTTAAGATAAACAAATCTAATTGCACAAAAGTCGGACAGTTACCTGATAAAAAAGCTAAATTCAAATTAGAATTTAATTACACTGTCCTGGGTCTTTCAAATTTTGAAAGACCGTGGAAGCACTTACTACTGAAAATATTAGACGTTTCACGTTGATTAATTTACAATGTTATCAATGGATAGGTGTATATTTCTTTGTTTCCTCTGGATTTATGCAGTTTTTGGTAAGATTATAAATAATCAACTCGGTAAAAGATTAATTTGAAAATGTCAGTTACATTACATTTAACACTACGAAAAGTGGTTCCGTTTTTCATCTTTGAATTTGAGTAAAATTGTTTTCTGATTAGCGTTTTACTATTTCATGTTTAAAAATAAAGGTACAGTAAAATATTTCCAAGAACTGTTTTATGACCGAGTGAAACATGTACCGATATTTTACTGCTCCTTTTACTTCTGAACACCTCGCCAATTATTCCTTATTATAGCTTATCCGGAGACTGATGGAAATAGCCAATAAGTTGCCATGGTTCGCAGGTCAGGTATTATTATTTCCCCGCCATTTGAATAATCTTACACAGCTGCAAAAGACCTCTCGTATGCTTTTTATAGAAGCACACTTGTGTAAACTTGGTCGGACAGTAACTGACTCATGTCAGTCAGAACCGTTAAACTGTTAATCAAAATATTTCCATACTTAAAGCTAGTTCTAATTGTTCTTTTGATCTGGTCGGAAGATCGCTACTGTGCCGTAGATAGGAGATATTGCCAATACGCAAAACTGTGCAATATATTAGCTCGTAGTACGGTTTGCTGGACTGGGGGGGGGGGGGGGTGATACAGTCCAGAATCGCAGGCCTTAATCCGTTGGTGATGTCTAATGTCGTTTTAAGATGTATTGTTTTTGTGTACTTTGTTCTTCGTAATTCTAAAGTAACGAGTGAGTATAAAAAATAGTCACAGATAATATATATGCCAAAATCTCAAAAGTGGCGAGAATAGGGTAATGAACGAGACGTGCCAACATATGACAGATATTATTACTTTTATCGAAGGGAGAAAAAATTACAGCTGCATATACATGTAGTCCATAACCAGTGTTTATCGGTAGTTTAACATCCGTTTTGTATCCTAGTTTGGGGACCTTTCTGTTGAAAATGTGTCAATACATATACATGCACAGTGCGTTAACTGGAGTGCAGGTATTAGTTACCCATTGATTGGCTCTTTTTTGCTGGGGTTTACATATTGTGACGGCAGAGAAAGGTAAAGCGACAGAAAGATCATATTCAGATGTTCGTTCATTGGTTCCTTTTTGCCGGGGTTTCATATTGTGACAACAGGGATCATGTTTTTATGTTTGACTATGATACAAAAGAGAAAGAACATCAAAACACTCGGCAATCTGATTTATACTCGGGGGGGCTACGCCCACTCGTACAAATCAGATAGCCTCGTGTTTCGATGCTCTTTCTATTATTTTCTTCTTTGTGTATAATGATAAAAAATAAGGAGGCTTTAGAATTATACATAAACAAGAATCTTTCAAACAGCCTGTCCTTACATTTGTTTACCTGAAATTGAGGAAAATTAAGGTTAAACTAGTTTACAAGACTGATATAATGTAAAAGGGAAGTCAGTTTTGTACGTGCTTATACATATGTACATTGAAAAACAGACATGTTGAAATTTTCGACATTGACATTATGACCTTAAATTATTTTTATTAAATTTGGTACAGACAAATGATGATTTCCTTGAAATAAAAGTCGGCTGTGGTTCCGTTCGGTGTTGGTTCTTCTAATCATTTTTTGCATTGAAACAATCTATTTTTCAACCTCACGGAAGGAATAGCCTTTTCTGAAATGTTAGTGTAAAGAATATAAAGCACGAAATTTAGACTTTAAACGACTTATTTAAAGAAGGGGGGGGGGGGTGGGCTTTCAATTGTGTTTCTTTAAATTATTTAAAGCTGTTTTTGGTGCAGATGAATTTATCACTCTTTTGAAAATTCTCTCTCAATATTAACTGCTTCAACTGGAAAAACAATAATGAACAAGGTTAGTCCTTTATGTGTGTTTTAAATCATCGTACTGCTATGTTACTTGGTGTTGATTTCAATTTTGTTTGTGTATCAGAGATTAAATAATCTGTTATTTCAAAACTTTTCCAATTGCTTATCTTTACAATTCACTTAATGATTGATAATCTTCATACGATTGCATTATTGATAACTTTCATGTTCATGATATTTTTTATTTTCAGATTTCAGTTTTTTACTGCACAAATTATTTATGCATATACATACGGAAGCGTCCTGGTGCCAAATTAATGTGTTCTATAAAAATTGAAAACTCCTACGTAGGAGATAGAAAAGCCTAATTAGGAGTTTATAACTCCTACGTAGGACTTTATAAGTCCTAATCAGGAGTTTATAACTCCTACGTAGTACTTTATAAGTCCTACGTAGGAGATAAAAAAGTCTGTTTGGAGTTTATAACTCCTTTTAAACTCCTACGTAGGACTTTTTAACTCCTACGTAGGACTTTGTAACTCCTACGTAGGAGATAAAAAAAGCCTAATAAGAGTTTATAACTCCTACGTAGGACTTTTAAACTCATACGTAGGACTTTTTAACTCCTACGTAGGACCTTGTAACTCCTATGTAGGACTTTGTTACTCCTATGTAGGAGATAAAAAAGCCTAATTAGGAGTTTATAGCTCATACGTAGGATTTATAACTCCTACGTAGAGGAACACTTATAAAGTCCAACGTAGGAGTTACAAACTCCTACGTAGGACTTTTAAAGCACTACGTACGACTTTAAAACTCCTAATTAGGTTTTTTTTTATCTCCTACGTAGGCGTTTTAAAGTCCTACGTTGGAGTTATAAAGTCCTAATTAGGCTTTTTAAACTCCTACGTAGGAGTTATAAAGTCCTACGTAGCAGTATGTAATAAAGTCCTATGTAGGACAAATAAAGTCCTACGTAGGACTTATAAAGTCATAAGTAGGAGTTATAAACTCCTAGTTAGGCTTTTTTTATCTCCTACGTAGGAGTTATAAAGTCCTACTTAGGAGTTTAAAAGTCCTACGTAGAAACTATCTTTTTTTAAAGAACATGTTAAATTTGCAATAGGACGTATATACATACTACATATAGAGATATACATTTAAAGAAGAACACTTTTTTAAAGGTTCTACAAAAATCATGAAAAGGTAATTCAATAGTATCTTTCCAATATTGTAAAACGTTATTAATGTCAGACCTATTTTTAATGGAGCATCAGAAAAAAGATTCCTATTCAGAGGAAATTACATAACATTATCAGAGAACTTCTTTAAGATAAAGGACAACTTCTAATATAACGTCGATAATTAATTTGCTTCCAGGTTCTGGCGCTAAGCGGTCGCCCTCTGTCGGTGCCCGTGACCCGCTCTGAAGACCCTGTCAGGCTGGGAGTTTGACTGGGGCGGTACATTAATCTGTCAAACGGTAACGGCCATATGCTCAAGGGAAACAACTCTTCCTTCAACATTGATGTTCAAATTAGAATTGTACCTCTTGTTATGAATACTTTATAAGGAAAATATTAAAATAAACCAAAAAAAAAAACCAAAGGTCATAAAAGGTTTTCTAGAGAAAAAGAAAGTGGATGCAGTACCAGTGGATCAAGCCTTAATTAATGATCCTAAAATATTTAGTCTTGACAAGGCAGGAAAAAGACATATTCGCCCCATAAATTTTGAAACCGTAAATCCCTAGTTTTCTATATATGTTTTTTAACTTCTTTTGCAATACATTATTGTGTTCTCAAAATAAGAGTGACATAACTTTTAAATAGTTTGACACTTGGATCTGAGATCTTTGATTTGCATTGATGAAGATTTAAGTGTGCATTGCCTAGAATAATATCTGTTAAAATTCAACTGCGTGTTGGTATTTGTACATTTTGAATTTATCCATGATTTAATATCTGCCCAGTATCATGTGGTTAACTTTATACTGAAACATTTTCTCTAGAAGTAGAGTATGTATTTGCTCTAAGAATGTAATAATAAATTTGTCTTCATTCCTGCGTTTGAATATTAGTTAATGAGCGGAAACAATTCTGATAGACATATATTTTATTTAGTTGAGTTTCAATGTGATTTCACTTTCACTTATACACATCATACATGTTATCTAAGAGAATATCAACTTCTGTGTCATACCTAATCCCCTTAATTTAAATTTTCACAACTGCGCATATCTTAAACAGACATTCATTATTCAGCTCACGTTTCAAAACACTTTTTGTACAACCAGAAAATAAACTTCATTTGAAATTTAAGATAAACAAATCTAATTGCACAAAAGTCGGACAGTTACCTGATAAAAAAGCTAAATTCAAATTAGAATTTAATTACACTGTCCTGGGTCTTTCAAATTTTGAAAGACCCTGGAAGCACTAACTACTGATAATATTAGACGTTTCACGTTGATTAATTTTACAGTGGTATCAATGGAAAGGTGTATATTTCTTTGTTTCCTCTGGATTTATGCAGTTTTTGGTAAGATTATAAATAATCAACTCGGTAAAAGATTAATTTGAAAATGTCAGTTACATTACATTTAACACTACGAAAAGTGGTTCCGTTTTTCATCTTTGAACTTGAGTAAAATTGTTTTCTGATTAGCGTTTCACTATTTCATGTTTAAAAATAAAGGTACAGTAAAATATTTCCAAGAACTGTTTTATGACCGAGTGAAACATGTACCGATATTTTACTGCTCCTTTTACTTCTGAACACCTCGCCAATTATTCCTTATTATAGCTTATCCGGAGACTGATGGAAATAGCCAATAAGTTGCCATGGTTCGCAGGTCAGGTATTATTATTTCCCCGCCATTTGAATAATCTTACACAGCTGCAAAAGACCTCTCGTATGCTTTTTATAGAAGCACACTTGTGTAAACTTGGTCGGACAGTAACTGACTCATGTCAGTCAGAACCGTTAAACTGTTAATCAAAATATTTCCATACGTAAAGCTAGTTCTAATTGTTCTTTTGATCTGGTCGGAAGATCGCTACTGTGCCGTAGATAGGAGATATTGCCAATACGCAAAACTGTGCAATATATTAGCTCGTAGTACGGTTTGCTGGACTGGGGGGGGGGGGGGGGTGATACAGTCCAGAATCGCAGGCCTTAATCCGTTGGTGATGTCTAATGTCGTTTTAAGATGTATTGTTTTTGTGTACTTTGTTCTTCGTAATTCTAAAGTAACGAGTGAGTATAAAAAATAGTCACAGATAATATATATGCCAAAATCTCAAAAGTGGCGAGAATAGGGTAATGAACGAGACGTGCCAACATATGACAGATATTATTACTTTTATCGAAGGGAGAAAAAATTACAGCTGCATATACATGTAGTCCATAACCAGTGTTTATCGGTAGTTTAACACCCGTTTTGTATCAAAGTTTGGGGACCTTTCTGTTGAAAATGTGTCAATACATATACATGCACAGTGCGTTAACTGGAGTGCAGGTATTAGTTACCCATTGATTGGCTCTTTTTTGCTGGGGTTTACATATTGTGACGGCAGAGAAAGGTAAAGCGACAGAAAGATCATATTCAGATGTTCGTTCATTGGTTCCTTTTTGCCGGGGTTTCATATTGTGACAACAGGGATCATGTTTTTATGTTTGACTATGATACAAAAGAGAAAGAACATCAAAACACTCGGCAATCTGATTTATACTCGGGGGGCTACGCCCACTCGTACAAATCAGATAGCCTCGTGTTTCGATGCTCTTTCTATTATTTTCTTCTTTGTGTATAATGATAAAAAATAAGGAGGCTTTAGAATTATACATAAACAAGAATCTTTCAAACAGCCTGTCCTTACATTTGTTTACCTGAAATTGAGGAAAATTAAGGTTAAACTAGTTTACAAGACTGATATAATGTAAAAGGGCAGTCAGTTTTGTACGTGCTTATACATATGTACATTGAAAAACAGACATGTTGAAATTTTCGACATTGACATTATGACCTTAAATTATTTTTATTAAATTTGGTACAGACAAATGATGATTTCCTTGAAATAAAAGTCGGCTGTGGTTCCGTTCGGTGTTGGTTCTTCTAATCATTTTTTGCATTGAAACAATCTATTTTTCAACCTCACGGAAGGATTAGCCTTTTCTGAAATGTTAGTGTAAAGAATATAAAGCACGAAATTTAGACTTTAAACGACTTATTTAAAGAAGGGGGGGTGGGCTTTCAATTGTGTTTCTTTAAATTATTTAAAGCTGTTTTTGGTGCAGATGAATTTATCACTCTTTTGAAAATTCTCTCTCAATATTAACTGCTTCAACTGGAAAAACTATAATGAACAAGGTTAGTCCTTTATGTGTGTTTTAAATCATCGTACTGCTATGTTACTTGGTGTTGATTTCAATTTTGTTTGTGTATCAGAGATTAAATAATCTGTTATTTCAAAACTTTTCCAATTGCTTATCTTTACAATTCACTTAATGATTGATAATCTTCATACGATTGCATTATTGATAACTTTCATGTTCATGATATTTTTTATTTTCAGATTTCAGTTTTTTACTGCACAAATTATTTATGCATATACATACGGAAGCGTCCTGGTGCCAAATTAATGTGTTCCATAAAAATTGAAAACTCCTACGTAGGAGATAGAAAAGCCTAATTAGGAGTTTATAACTCCTACGTAGGACTTTATAAGTCCTAATCAGGAGTTTATAACTCCTACGTAGTACTTTATAAGTCCTACGTAGGAGATAAAAAAAGTCTGTTTGGAGTTTATAACTCCTTTTAAACTCCTACGTAGGACTTTTTAACTCCTACGTAGGACTTTGTAACTCCTACGTAGGAGATAAAAAAAGCCTAATTAGGAGTTTATAACTCCTACGTAGGACTTTTAAACTCATACGTAGGACTTTTTAACTCCTACGTAGGACCTTGTAACTCCTATGTAGGACTTTGTTACTCCTATGTAGGAGATAAAAAAGCCTAATTAGGAGTTTATAGCTCATACGTAGGATTTATAACTCCTACGTAGAGGAACACTTATAAAGTCCAACGTAGGAGTTACAAACTCCTACGTAGGACTTTTAAAGCACTACGTACGACTTTAAAACTCCTAATTAGGTTTTTTTTATCTCCTACGTAGGCGTTTTAAAGTCCTACGTTGGAGTTATAAAGTTCTAATTAGGCTTTTTAAACTCCTACGTAGGAGTTATAAAGTCCTACGTAGCAGTATGTAATAAAGTCCTATGTAGGACAAATAAAGTCCTACGTAGGACTTATAAAGTCATACGTAGGAGTTATAAACTCCTAATTAGGCTTTTTTTTTATCTCCTACGTAGGATTTATAAAGTCCTACTTAGGAGTTTAAAAGTCCTACGTAGAAACTATCTTTTTTTAAAGAACATGTTAAATTTGCAATAGGACGTATATACATACTACATATAGAGATATACATTTAAAGAAGAACACTTTTTTTAAAGGTTCTACAAAAATCATGAAAAGGTAATTCAATAGTATCTTTCCAATATTGTAAAACGTTATTAATGTCAGACCTATTTTTAATGGAGCATCAGAAAAAAGATTCCTATTCAGAGGAAATTACATTACATTATCAGAGAACTTCTTTAAGATAAAGGACAACTTCTAATATAACGTCGATAATTAATTTGCTTCCAGGTTCTGGCGCTAAGCGGTCGCCCTCTGTCGGTGCCCGTGACCCGCTCTGAAGACCCTGTCAGGCTGGGAGTTTGACTGGGGCGGTACATTAATCTGTCAAACGGTAACGGCCATATGCTCAAGGGAAACAACTCTTCCTTCAACATTGATGTTCAAAATTAGAATTGTACCTCTTGTTATGAATACTTTATAAGGAAAATATTAAAATAAACAAAAAAAAAACCAAAGGTCATAAAAGGTTTTCTAGAGAAAAAGAAAGTGGATGCAGTACCAGTGGATCAAGCCTTAATTAATGATCCTAAAATATTTAGTCTTGACAAGGCAGGAAAAAGACATATTCGCCCCATAAATTTTGAAACCGTAAATCCCTAGTTTTCTATATATGTTTTTTAACTTCTTTTGCAATACATTATTGTGTTCTCAAAATAAGAGTGACATAACTTTTAAATAGTTTGACACTTGGATCTGAGATCTTTGATTTTGCTAAATATGATGAGATTATAGTGTTTTGCAGCCTAGAATTTAATATCTGTTAAAATTCTAACTGCGTGTGGTATTTTGTTACATTTGAATTTATCCATATTTAATTATCTGCAGTATCATGGGTTAACTTTTATACTGAAACGAATTTCTTCTCATATGAATGTAGAGTTATGTATTTCTCTAAGGAAATGTAATAATAAATGTCTCCTCGATTTCCTGTCGTCTTGAATATTGATTATTTTATCATTTAAAGCTGACCATGTGGGTCATTTTGCCTCTTTGTTGGAGCTGGTTCGCCTAAATATTGATTTAAAAAATCACTTATCTAGCACACTGTTATGTTTTGATACTGTAGAAAACTTAGAAAACTTATTAAATAAATCATCTAATTACCACAAATTAACTTTACTGTCAAAAAGGTATCCAAAATAATGCCGTAATTTACACATCTTGGAAAACAAACAGTAGAAACATTGATTTTAAACACAGAGTTTATCAAACAGGAAGTGAGCAAAATTCACTCCAATTCCTAGGGTACTGCATGTTTATACAACTGTATGAGACCAGTAAAAAATCCTTCCAAAATTACTTTGCACTGTCCGATGTTTATTTTTCAATAATTGGTATTACTTGATAAAAAAGGTACACATCAGTAACAAAATTAAAGTATTAAGTATTGTATATTAGTATCCTTCTTATCCATGACAATTTCAGAGACATTATGAAAGTCTCTAAATTTATCACTCGGAGAAACTCATTTTCGTAATTCCAAATAACAACATTTCTTTTTATTTTACCAGGTCCTCACTTCCATAGGAATTTAAAGAAGAAGTTTGTATAGCTTGAATTGTTTCTATATTAGGAATTGACAAACTAAGAATGAGGTGGTAAACACATTTTCCAGAATACTCCGGATTTATGTTCAGTTTGAATCATACACCGATCTGCGATATGATTTAATCACATTAATATAGCATAGACTATGTTATCAATATGATTATATTTACTGTCTACAAAATTCATAAAGAAATATTCCATTACAAAAGTGCAAACCGTTGCTAATGTTGGAATACGTGTCAATATGACTGGGTTTTCAGATTATCAGTAATGACGACTAATTATTTTTTTGTCGCCCATTATCCCCCTCAAACCATAACGCTGCCTCCACCAATTCGACATCGCTCCAACAAGCAATTATCCTTAAAACACTCACTTTGTTGACGAAAAACGCCTTCTTTACCCGCTCAACGATCAGATCTTTTTAAAAGGACACTCGTCGCTAAACAATACTCTTGCCTACTTGGCGCAAGTCAAACGTTAATGACGTTAAGCTCAGTCACCGATAATAAATAATCTGGCCAAGGTATAGTCGCCTGGCCCTGATTTAGTTTACATATTTGCTAAAAGATGTAACATAGATGTTCCGGTCTTGAAGTGGATTAAACGATAGACACTTTAAAGTAAGACTTGGTTCAACTTTTTCTCAAGACCACCAACAAGAACAAGGTGTTCCTCAAGGAAGCATACTTTCTGTTACACTTTTTGGCCTTAAAATAAACAGTATTGCTAGCGCTCTTACACCAGACGTAGATTGTTCTCTATATGTAGACGATTTCTTATCTGCTATCGATCGAAAAGTATGAGAACAATTGAACGGCAACTTCAACAAAAATTTAGATAAAATTCAGAAGTGGGCAATAGAAAATGGGTTTAAATTTTCAAAGTCAAAAACTCAATGTGTTCATTTCTGCCGATTGCGAAAACAACATAATGACCCTGAACTTTACATATCTGGTTCTAAAATTCCAGTAGTTGATAAAGCTAAGTTTCTAGGAATTTATATTTGATAAAAAACTTTTCTTTTATACCACATATTAAACATTTGAAAACTAAATGCCAAAAAGCTTTAAATTTACTTAAGGTTTTATCAAGTACAAATTGGGGATCAAATTCTTCCACATTACTGAAATTATACAGAAGTCTTATCCGATCAAAATTAGATTATGGTTTCTGTAGTATATGGGTCCGCAAGAAAAATCATATCTTCAAATGCTAGATACCATACATCACCAGGGTTTACGTTTAGCTTTAGGTGCTTTTCCCACTTCACCTGTAGAAAGTCTATATGCGGAAGCTGGGGAACCATTGCTTTATCTTCGTCGTAAAAAACTATCACTTCAATATGCAACTAAAATTTCATCTAATAGGAAAAATCCAGCTAAAAATATTATTTTCAAACCAAGTTATACTGAAAAATTTGTTAACAAACCAAAGGAAATTAAACCATTACGCCTTCGTTTAAAAGATGATTTAGATAAACTTAAAATTAATCCAGACAGTATCCTTCAAAATGATGATGAGGATGTTCCACCTTGGACTTATAATTCCCCGGAAATAAATATTAACCTTTCAAATATAAAAAAGGCATCAAATTCACCTGAATAGTTCAAAGAGAAGTTTCTAGCAATTAAGGAAGAACATGATGAAGATTTTATACATATTTATACGGACGGTTCAAAAGAAGGTTGCAAAGTAGGTACGGCTGTGTTTGAAAATAATTTACATCTAGTATGAGGTTACCAGATAATGCATCAATTTTTACTGCTGAAGCAAAAGCTATCGATTTAGCATTGTCATACATAGCACGGCATACCCACGATAAATTTGTGATATTTTCTGACTCGCTTTCTGTTTTAATATCCATTAAAAATAAAAAAATCTGACAATATCATGGTAAAGAAACTTCTTTTGCGATTTCATGATATACTAAAAACAAAATATGTTAAATTATATTGGATTCCAAGCCATGTAGGAATACGAGGAAATGAAAAAGTAGATGCTTTAGCTAAACAATCAATAAATTTTTCAAAAAACTGACTTATTGTTACCTGCTTGTGATTTTAGACCGGCCATAAATAAACTCGTATCATCTGAATGGAAAGCAAATTGGGACAATGCCGTTTTTAATAAAACTACACGATATAAACCCATCTCTTGATATGTCACCATCTCTATCTCTGTCAAACCGCCGTGATCAAAACAGTTCTTCTTCGATGCCGAATTGGACACACTAAAATTACCCACTCTTATCTCCTCACAAATGACAATGCCCCTTTCTGTGTAGGTTGTAATGAAAATTTTACTGTCAAGCATTTTCTTCTTGAATGTCATGATTTTTCACAGGCCCGTAATAGATTTTATTCTGTAAATTCACTCAAAGAACTTTCTAATACAATTCCATCAAAAAACATAATTGATTATTTAAAAGAGATAAACTTGTATTCTAGGATCTAATTGGCTCATTTCTATTGTCATTTACAATGTTTTACATATTATTTTAAGCCTTTTATAGCATTCGGTACGATATGGCCAGTTATGTGTTGACGTGCCGTAAAAATCCAAACAAACAAACTTGAAGTGGGGTCGTTATATTTGGCATACCTATACGCACACCATCATACGCTTCCAGATTGCTGAAAACGCTGCCGCAAATTGATAATTGTGTTGCAATGGCAGTTAATTTGTCTCTCACCGTCAATGGCACTTTTACCCGACGTGAGAACCTCATGAACTTCATCGTTTCCACGAAGCCATGGCATCTTGTTTAAGTGTCAAATTCAATTTGATGTGTGATGTTTCAGTGCGTAAAGGTTTATTGAGTCGAGACTTTGGATTCTTTCATGTGAGGAAGCTTTCCAGCTAGCTTACGGAATGTCGGTGGTTCTACTCAGGTGGCCGTTCGTGCCTGAAATAATGCACTGATGGGCACCTGAGGTCTTCCTCCACCAGTAAAGATGAAGCGTCGGGATATGACCTATACTGTGTCGATGTGACGTAAAACCCAAAGCAAACAAAAAAACAGTGATAAATAAAACAAGAAAAACGTATCACTCGATGTAAAAATACGTAGCCCATCGCTTCTTTTTTCTTTAAAAGAGAAGAAAACTTTGAGTTATGTTTTTGATACTTTGAATTGGTTTAGATTGCGATAAATAGATCGATCTTAAGTTTGAAAATTCGCTTGGGAAGCATGTGAACATCGACTGCGAAATCTGTATATTAACCAGAAGATTGTGGTACTTGGGACAGTTATTATATCTCAAACTGTACATTCCCAACACTTGCGGCTATGCTACTTGGCATTGGTGTTTAAAGATTCAATAAATGACATCTTTTTCATTTGCTTGTTTTTATCATTCACTTAATAATGTATCTTTATACGCTTGCTTCATGTATGTTTTTCACGTTTTTAACTTTCCTCCTTACATATTGATACAGTTATGATACGCTTTTGTTTAAATTATTCAGGTTCAAATGTTGATATATTGGTACCAGACAGCCTTGCTTACGGAAAAACATGTGAATGTGGCCGAGATCTAACATTATCTTGCAAGTTCAAGAATAAAACATTTGCCCTTGCTTGGATGAATCTAAACGATATTTCTCCAATTGCTCAATGTGTACGTAACGAATGTGACATTAACCCTAAATACATTGATCAATACAAGATATCATATGATGAAACAAATCATAACTTCAACTTGACAATTATAAAGTTAACCATGAAAGATACTGGAAGAAAGTTGGTGTGTTCAGATGGAACCAATACTGATTCAATGATTATTAGAGTCAGAGGTAAGAATTCTCTTCTGGTTAATATTTATTTACATAATTTTCAGGCGTTATTTGATATGGTTCGCCATGTGACTTCATCATATACAAGAAGCCAATATAATTGTAACACACAAAATACACAATTCAATACATGTGTTGTGACTCATAAGCTACTTTTACATCGAATAAATAGCAATGCTAAAATCTGTTTGATATTTGAAACTAACATTTTTGTCGTATCACTTTTAGTCATTATGCAAAATTTAAGCTAATTTAGCTGAAAAGATAGTTTTTAATAAATTTTACACCATGAAAGTAAAAAAAGTAACAGACACAAATTTGAATGAAAAAAATGATTTGCTTGCCAAATATTTAATATATCTGCTGTAGATAATGTAAATAAAAAAATATAATTTAAAAAAAATAAATAAAAACAAATTCGATGGAATGTTTTCATTATACATGCTCTGTTAGATAAGTTTATTGAGTGTATTTGTTTGTTTTGAGTGAATATTCTATATATTACACTTTAAACTGAGAAAATCGGAAAATTTACATGGGCACGTTGGATATATATACTGTGGGCGGTATAGATTTATCACACGGATAAAACCCAGTATCACACTGGTTAGCATTAAATAAATTGATGTGCATCATAGTAATTTCTACTTATGCAACACTCATAAATGCCAATGTAAACAGCCACAAATACATTATGTAGCATTATATAAATAACACATGGGTTTGTGGGCAACAGTAAAAATATCACCCGGACGAAAATACTGTTACCTGGGGCGTAGCAAGATATTCATACACAATATTAATAAATATCACTTTTAATACATTTTAATTACTTCTTTAGGCTATGCTTTTTTGCATAAATTGGTAAAACATGCTTATACTACTGATGCTTACAACAGGTTCCAACTTTTGACCTGTTGAAATATATGTTTCGTCTATTTAAACTGGATATAATGTAGATTCAGTACAGACCAAATACGCCTGTAAGTATTGCAAGGACCGACCAGTCGTCTTTGTCAGAAGTAAACTGGGGTCCATATATACAGTCAAACGTGTGTTTAAAGTTCATCTTCGATTAAATCTCCGATTAAATGCTACCATGTAGTCCAATACCACTATTTGACAATTTTTCATGGATAGAAATACAATAATCTCCGTAAAAAGACGACTTGTCTTTAAAGGCCATGTATGGTTTCCCTTTTGAATGGCCTTTATTCACAGGTTTGTATGCATACATGGCAGGCCAATTAGATGTGTCACATTTTGTTTGTAAAACAGCTCAAATTGATATATTTGAAACCTTTTGCATGAACCTATTATTTGAAGTAAAACGTACTTAAAGCTCTCGCTTGTCAAAATATTTTGACAACATCAGTACCCGTAAGCTGGCATTGTGAAACAATAAAGGCGAGTACGCAAATTAATGTTAGTGTATAGATAAACAGTAATATGAAAGAACGAAAGAAAGAAAGAAAGAAAGAAAGAAAGAAAGGGGACTTTTACGACCTTAAGAAATACTTTAAACGTCTTATAAGCGACGTGTTGATTAATTACCTTACTCCCTGCTGGTGAACGACATCGGGTCAAACATCTCAGACCTTATCCCTGACATTGAAAAAAATATTTAAATTTTCTTGAAAAGTAACACTTTTGTTAACGATCTGATTAACGCATAAAAAAACATCAACGTAAAATATGAAGAATTTGTTGTTATCAACATATTTAGAAATATATAAATAAAAAAGACTCTACAACCTGTAAACTTATGTTTGATATAATATATTTGGATATATAGTTTTTTGAATATATTCTAAATTATGACACATTGGAAGGAAAAGTGAAGATGTACAATGTAATTTAATTGAGCCGTGTCCATCACCACATACATTTTCCCGGCAAAGAATTGTGAAACATGAATCGCATACAAATCTATTTATAAGATGAATTTATATGAATTTATTACAGCTAGTATTAGAAATTTTAACAGAAAAAATCAATGTATGAATTTTTGCAATATTTGTTACAGATTACGAACCTCATCTTTTAGAAAATACAACAACTGGGATCATACAGGCGATCTCTGGCTGTATTACCAATGTCACGAAAGTTTCGTTTAAATGGATCAAGATATGTGTATGTTCCTTCTAATATCATAATAGTTTTATGTCAAGACTGTGATGCGAATTAAGTTAAAATTTATTTGTGATTTTATTTACATTTTTTTGAATGTTATATTCTACGTTGACAAATAAAATCGACAGGAATTACTAAAAATTGCCAAATGGCATTATTCAAATATTATACACAAGTTAGTACATATTGAATTGACTAGAGGCTATCCATGATGAAGTGATGAGATTTCATATGGTTATATTTTTAATAAATGTAAACTTTCCTTTACCCCTAGTTTGAGCACCCACCCTCCGGCCCTCTAGTCACTTCCTCTACACCCTTTACTTTTATAGGCATAATAATCAATCGTCTTCGTATTTTTCCTTGTTGGTTTCTATTATTTCCTATTCAGTGTTTTATTTGAATAACACACCCGCCCAGTCTGTGCTTTTCATTATGCCCTGTCCTGGTGTCCTGCTGGGATCCTTGTTTCTGAGTAATGTGTGTGTGTGGGGGGGGGGTGCGTTAATTGAATGCCACTATTGCTTGTTGATCTTGTATTTCATATTTTTCAGATGTATAAATTTACAGATGCATAATGAAATGTTCAAACAAAATCAGTTTATTCTTTTTGAATCATGAATATTTCAATTATTTTGCTCTTTACTAGCATTTTGAAAATATGTGTGAATAAGTTTTATAAAGCCAAGCCTTCAACATTTTAATTTGACCATGGTAGGCGACCTTGAGGGTATCTTAGTTTGACGATTTAAATGCCCTTTCCCGTCCCCGATCGGAATATCGGATAAAGATGGTCGTTGGAAGTTGTGTCTTGGAACAGCTTGGTTGCTTGAATGTTGCTCTCCGCTGTTGATTTCATAGTACACACATACCAATGCTCGTGTTTTTTCAGTCTTTTTTCACCAAATATTTAAAATATTCAGATAATCTATTTTGGCATGTGTCATATGTGTAAAGTTATACAAATACTAGTTATAATGTCTTTAAATTAACATAAGTTAGTAACATCATTTTCTGCATCGGAAACTAGTATCTACCTGTAGTACCTGTATGTATTTATGCTGGCTTATCTTGGTCTGAATGGGTGTAATCGATTATAGTTAAAAAGGTTTTGTTTAATTGCAAGTGAATATCCATAAGAAATACTATAAAATGTAACAGCTATTCAGCACATATAAAATCGTTCATTCATTGTAGGCGAGTAGCAAGCTCGAGAAAGAAATCACCCCAAAAATACAAAACGCATCTACAACAACTTGTTCGAATGATTCTGATTGCGGGAATGATCAACAAATACATTACTCAGAAGTTATTTCTGCCAAGGCCAGTGAAAATGGAAATTACTATCTGAAAATTATTGCGGATTACGGGAATGAAAAAATGGAGTCGTATCATACTGTTGAAAGATATATGCTAGAAGATAGAGGTGAATATTTACTTTGTTTCTTTCAATAGATTTCTGTGCAAATCAAGTCTTTGTAAACATTGATTGATAATAAATCTCGTAAATAATCATAATGATGAAACAGTTTTATTATGTAGATTTATTTCGAGCCGAATCGGACATTTCTGTTGTGTATCGTAAAGTATTGTTTAAATGAACATGTCTGTTCTCTTATTGTCTTATTTCAAAGTGAAGAAAATACATAATAAAAATATTTTGTTGATTATCTTTAAACTTTTTAAAACTGCAACAAAACATACGGATTCTTATATCCAAAGATTTGATGAAATTGTTGGTTCTTAGTTTATCTATATAAGATATTGCATCAAGTCACACTTTCATATCTTTCTCTGCATACTAACAATAATAAGTGATCGCATTAATTTGTTTTGAAACTACATGTATGTATTAATCTAAGTTGAACTGACGAGACTTGTTTTAGTGAGCTTGTATTCTGTTATGCGAGTATTACTAAAAGAACGATTTTATGTCAAAGTATCAATATCGACACAGCTAAATAGGGAGAGCAATAGATTTGAAATTCTGGTTCTGTGTTTCAGGATAAAATGATCCGTATTTTATTTTCATTGCTTTATGAAACTAAAATTTGTTGTATAATGCTATTACTAAATAGTACAACACAAAAAGTACAACACAAGATAGCTGGTTTGCACAGAAACAACTCTTTTAAGGATACAATGGACGAAAGACAAAACACAGGGTCTCTGGTTTGAGCTTCTGGGTGGCGAAATTACTTTATGATAATATGTCTTGGACACTGAGTGTTATGGTCATTTGTCTCTCACAATTGTTCAAGAAATCATGTGGAATATTACCTTGAAATTTGCAATAACTGTTTAATTATCCATGAAATCCGGTTCGTTACAGATAACAAAACAAACTTACAACCAAATGTGCCCTAAAAATAATGCTTGATTTAGTAGAAGAAGCGCATATGAAATATGTAAAGGCGGATTCACACATCAAAAGCAATAATAAGATAAATTACTTTAGTTGCTGATGAAAAAAGAATAAATGTGGTTGCTGTAGTTCTTTGTTGCCTTCTACCGATTCTTGCAGCATCTTTGTTATTCTTCTACGTACGTCGTAAAATAAAGTAAGTTTGGCCATTGTAATTTTCTATAAAATAATGTAATTATGATAAATATAAAACATGGATTATAAACGTACAAATTAGATATTTGCTAACATTTAAATATTCTAATAATAAATGTCTGTTTCTTTGTCTATTTCGGTTATAAATTGACCGATATACACACGCACGCACGTACGCATAAACAAAGATGAACACACGCATGCGCACATACACACACGCACCTTATGCAACAGTCCACAGAATAAACTTATTACGACCAATATAGCTGTCATTGGAACATTTGATTTATTTTTTAAATAATTTAAACGCATTTGTTAAATTATATTTTTAATATTGACAAATTTAATTTCAGAAACACTTTAATTTTCTTTCTCTGAATGATCCATCATCGTACTTAATTTGTAATTACATAAACGCTGTTATTACAGGATATTTAGTTATGCTTCTTAGCAAAAAGAAACAAAAATAAATGTTTAGAAATAAATAAATATTGTTTATTGTTCATCTTTCAAACAGTTTATACAGCTTGAAGCATTGTTTTAGGGACACATATTACAAGCAAAGAAAAGAAAATGTCAACGGTAATACTTTTTTCCCAGAAAAATACGTATGTTCTTTCACTACCTGCATGCATTTTAAATTTTGCTTTTTAAGAATGTTTACACATATTATCTACTACATTAAAGTAAAAATCATCAAATGTTTTACTTTGGCAATGTATAAATTTCAGTTTATACAAATACCCCGGTAGTAAATCTTGTTTTGTCATTACTTGATAACAAATCAATTTAGTCGAAAATGATATACAAGACCAATTACCTTATTTTTCAGAATTAGTTTAACAGACGAAATGTTCGATATGATAAGAAAAAGGACAACTGTTTATATGATTGTTATCTGCTATAAGGCATCGTAAGATGTAATGATTATTTTTGTTCTTTATCTTTCAGTTTCATTGTTTGATATAGAGGTAATAGAAAATGAGAAAATTTAGTTATGTGCTGTAAGTATCTAAAAAATAAGGAATTTTTAATAATTTTTCTTCTTAAAATTTACCTTTTTCAGAAGACATAATCTCTAAACACGACGAACAAAGCATACAGTTAGTTTCAAATAACAAAGACACACAACGACGATTTAAGGTCACTATATTTTAATTTCTTATTAGCTGACCTGAGCTATTTAAGGATCGTTGAATGTCCGTCGTCAGTCGTCCGTCCACATTAAAAAAATATTGTTCGTTAACACTCTAGCGGTAACATTTTTGCCTCAATCATCATTAAACTTTGTCAGGATGCTTGCCTATGAAATTGCTTGGATGAATTCGAATATGGGTCATCTCGGATGAAAAACTAGGTCACAGGAGCTTAAAATAGAAAAATTTTGTAAACACTATAATAGTGGCTACTGTTTCGATTGAAATATCCTGGAAATTGGTCTGAAAATTTGTTTTGATGGTTTCTAGGTAAAGTTCGAAAATGGGTCACCTGGGTTTAAAAAGAAGGTCACACAGCCCAAATATGGAAAAACCTTGTAAACACTCTAGTAGTGACAATTTTGACTCAATTGGCACCAAACTTGGTCAGGCTACTTGTCTAGGTAATTGCTCAGAAGAGTTCGAACATGGGTCATTTCGGATGAAAAACTAGGTCACAGGAGCTTAAAATAGGAAAATCATGTTTATACCCTTGTGGCTACTCTTTTGATTCAAATATCCTGGAAATTAGTCTGAATGTTTGTTTTGATGATTTCTAGGCCAAGTTCGAATATGGGTCAAAACAAGGTCACACAGTCAGAATTTGGAAAAACATTGTGAACACACTAGTGGTCACATTTTTGACTCAATTGTCATCATACTTGGTCAGGATGCTTGTTCTATATACTGTATCCTGTATAGTTTGAACATTGGTCATTTCGGATGAAAAACTAGGTCACAGGAGCTAAAAATATCAAAATCTTGTCAACACTCTAGTAGCTACTGTTTTGATCCAAATATCCTTGAAATTGGTCTGAAAGTTTGTTTTGATGATTTCTAGGTCAAGTTTGAATATGGGTCACCTGGGGTAAAAAACTAAGTGACACCGCCATATTATTGAAAAACATTGTTAACACTCTGGTGGTCATTTTTGACTCAATTATCACAGAATGCTTGTCTATGTTATTGGTCCGATGAGTTCGAACATGCTTCATCTCGGATGAAAAACTAGGTCACAGGAGCTTAAAATAGAAAAAATCTTGATAACACTCTAGTGGCTACTGTTTTAATTGAAATATCCTGATAATTAGTCTGAAAGTTTGTTTTGATGGGTTTTTAGGTCAAGTTCGAATATGGGTAACCTGGGGTTAAAAACTAGGTCACACTGCCCAAATATGAAAACAACCATTTTAACACTCTGGTGGTCACATTTGTGACTCAATTGTCATCAACTTTGGTCAGGATGCCTGTCTATGTTATTGATCTTATGAGTTTGAACATGGGTCATCTCGAATCAAAAAAATAGGTCACAGGAGGTAAAAATAGAAAAATCTTTAGTTGCTCTAGTGGCTTCTGTTTTGATTGAAATATCCTGGAAATTAGTCTGAAAGTTTTGATGATTTCTAGGTCAAGTTTATATATGGGTCACATGGAGTCCAAAACTAGGTCACACTGCTCAAATATGGAAAAAAACTTGTTAACACTCTAAGACACATTTTTGACTTAGTTGTCATCAAACTTAGACAGGATGCTTGTCTATGTAATTGCTGGGAGGATTTTGAATACGGGTCATCTCGGATAAAGAAAACTAGGTCACAGGAATTAAAAATAAAAAAATGTTGTACTCTAGTGGCTTTTGTTTTGACCTTGAAATTGGTCTGAATGTTTGTTTTAATAATTTGTAGGTCAAGTATGAATATGGGTCACCATGGGTCAAAAACAATGTGACACCGCCCAGATATGGAAAAACCTTGTTAACACTCTAGTGGTCACATTTTTGACTCAATTGTCATCAAACTTGGTCAGGATGCTTGTCTAGGTAATTGCTCGTTAGAGTTCGAACATGGGTTATCTCGGATGAAAAATTAGGTCACATGAGCGACCTAGGTCTATCTTGGCCCTCTTGTTTGTATTACTCACGACATACTCACTGGAAACCTACTATAACAATCGTTACACTGTTGCACGAAATTTAAGTTTGAGAACCAACATAATCGGATGGCTTCGTTCATAGCCGACTGGTTTCCATCTTCAATCGTCTATGAACGAAGCCATCCGATTATGTTGGTTCTCAAACTTAAGAGCGCTTCGCATTTTGCACACGGCAAAGCTGGGGCAAAGTTTAAATTTATGGAAAGATTTTGTAAATGGAGAGAAACGGCGATAATCTTGATGTTTATTTCAGCTGTTGCGTTGTTTATATTACCGTTGAAGTTTAAAATTGACAATCATCGTAAAGAATTATATCTTCTGTGTCGATGGACCAAAGGATTATGTGAACATATTGGAAATGGAATAAAATACATGGTGATTATGACGGTAGGGGTGCGGATTTTTTCCGGCGAACATTTTTATCTTGTGTATTATTATAGATGTTGAAATATGAATTTTTTCAAAACGGCTTATATTAAGTTTTTTTTTTGATATATATGATCAGTACATGTGCTGGAATTGACGAATATACATTTTATTTGGATTTTAAAGGCGTTTTGAGCTCCAAATCCCAAGTGACTGTGAAAAATGTTAGAAAGAAAGTAACTTAAAACCATGTGAAAATGTAAAATAATTGTTATATATAAATACCCAAGTTTATTGTAGAACATATATCTAATGGTTAATATGAGCTGTTTAATTGTGGCTTTAATATGCTTATAAGAAATAATTCTTTTTCATCTCTGAAATGATCATCAATCTTCAGAACTTTATATAGTGGAAATATATTAAACTTTCCCCCTGAACACTCATGTAGATGTTTATTCACCTTAAGAAAACGAAGTGACTCTGTATTAATTTGTTGTCTATGTAAATTTATTCGTAAGTTTAATCCATTTCTAGTTTGCCCAATATAAAATTGTTGACAATTTGGACAAATAATACTATATATTACATTTTTAGTTATACAGGTCATACTTTGTTTTACTGTGAAATGTTTGCCATTTGTAAACTGAATTGTGTTACCTTCGATAATTGAAGGACATGTCTTACACCTGGTTCTGTTACGTTTTGTTACAGACGGAATGTCCACTTTCATATCAAATCTGGAGGGTGATAAAATTTGTTTTAAGTTTTTCGGCTGTCTTTTACTGTTTATTATTCTTTTCTTTTGTAATATATTCTTCATTCATTTACTCTTTTGTAGAATTGTTTTACAAGAATTTATAACTGGGAACATGTTTGTATTTATGGGATTGTGTGTTGAAACGAAAGGGATAAAATTATGAACGGAAGTACAAGTGTCTTGACGATCAGTGGTATTGATGGGTCCCTTAGATATAGCCTGCTCTATTCCATGTTGTATCAGTACATCTGGATAATTCTGTTGTTTTAACTATAATTTCAATTCTAGTAGACGCTTTTCTTGTAAAAAATTCTGGAAACAAAGTGATCCCTCTTTATTTTTCACGATAGTAATAATTCTTGACGCTAAATTGAATAGTATGTTAACTTTAGTATGATTAGGATGACATGATCTAAAATCTAAATAGTTGTGTGTATCTGTAGGTTTACAGTATAAATCTGTAGAAATGTTATTTCCCGACTTCAAACAAGAATATCCAAAAAAGCCATCGCAGTTTCACTTTCATTATATGTGAATTGTATACTTTGATGCAAGTTATTAAGTTCGTTTAAAAAATCAGACGTGTCAATTTCTTTTGGTAGAATTAAAAAGCAATCGTCAAGAAATCTCTTCCAGTTAAGTCATTATTGTATTTAGTTATCATCCTTTCATAATGAGTTTCTTCTAAGTATCCGAGGACTAAGGTAGCGTAAGTTGGAGCGGTAATAGTACCCATAACTGCGCCTTTTTTTGAATATAGTATTTTCCGTCGAAGTAGAAAACTTTGTTGTATAAAATAAGTTGTAGCGATTTTATTATGAAATTATGTTGAAATCGTTTCTCTATCTTTTCTGGTATTTTTTCCATCCAGAATATCACAGCTTTCAATACAAGATCGTGGGGAATATTGGAATACAAGTTTACTACATCGAAAGTGACTAGTTTAGATTCATGATCTTCTATGTGTTCTAGCAAATATTTAAGAAAATCTAAATCATCTCTAATAAAAGCTAGGAACACTTTTTTATAGAGGTTTAAGAATTATGTCTAATAGTCGGCTGGGTCTTTGTGTTATGCTATTAGGTCCTCCACAAATAGGTCTAAAAGGTAAATCGTTAGGATCACAAACTTTCAGATATTCTGACTGTTGTTCGTTCAATGAATCAGCAATTGTTTTACTTTTTTGAATTTTTGGTTAACCTTAGAAATAACTTGTTGTGTGTCCAAAATTTGTTAGATAGTCAGACTCTTCTTTCTTAAGGCCATCACCGTATTTTCTAATAATGTCATGTAAAACATGTTAAGTTCTTAAATCTGGTCCTTCATCTGTTTCTTCGTAATAAATAGGATCATTTAATATAGATAAAATCTTCTCTTTGTAAAAAGTATTATTCATGCAAACAACAGCACCTCCTTTATCAGCCTCTTTAATTATCAATGCATTTTTATCTTTTAGAGTTTTAAGTGCTACGCGGTCATTACGAGATAAGTTATGTTTCACGTGGCTGTTATTTTCTAATGGATATTCCTTTAAAAGTTGAATAGCGTCTTCCAATGCTGTGTCATTACTTTTGGGAGGGTTCCATCCAGTCTTATTTCTTTGATGTCTGTATTTAGTTCTATTTTGTTTTCATTAGGGGTGGGAGTAAATCTAAGTCCTTTACGGAGTAAATTGATTTCGTTTTTTGATAATTCAGTATTAGATAAATTTATTACCTTTGGATTAATTACCCTGTTTTTCTGATTTATGCTATCTGCTTTCGGAAAGTTATTTCGTTGTCTACCATTACGTTTGTTTCCTTTACCGAGGTGTTTCTTTCTGACATGTTTTTACTCGTTTAGCTAATTCGTATAAAAGTACTTATTAGTAAAACAATTTTTGCATTAACTTCTATGATAAGTCAATGCTTTTAATTTTAAAGCAAATTTATTATCTCCCTTTATTTAGTCTATATAAAGGTTTATGTGTGTGTGTGTGTGTGTGTGCGTGTGTGCGTGTGTGTGTGTGTGTGTGTATTTGCGTTTATTTATACTCGCCACCGGTTGCCCATATGGGCGAGTTCTCCAGAAGAGTATTAGTCATTTTATTTTTTTGGAGGATAGTGCAATTACAGATACAGAAAGATGACCCAATTCCAGAAGCTTCTCCTGGTTCTTTAGCGTGCCAAGTGTTTAAGCACCCATACACGGGACCTCGATTTAAAGTCTCATCCGAAAGACTGATTAGTAATTTTAGTTGGCCAGCCCGGGAATCGAACCCACAATGTCGAGATTACAAGTCTCGCGCTCTTACCGATTGAGCTATGCGGGCTGGCTTATGAAGGTTTATGCAAGATCTTTACATTTATATAAGTAAATATTTTTCCATTTCCACATGGTTTCAAGTAAAACCTTTTCTGACATATTTTTTACTCGTTTAGCTCACTAATATTAAATAGTATTTATAAGTAATGGAAACGTTGTATCTACTTCTATAATTAGTCAATGTTTTGAATTTTAATACTTATTTATTACCTCTCTTTATAGAATATTTACCCTATGCATTTTTGTAGGAATTCAATACTTCTTATATAGAGAGTAAAAGAATAGCTCATTTACGGCGCAACGTCGTATTTTTACGTTTCGCACTTTTATAACGTTACGTCATTGTTATATTTGTTATGATTATATTATACGTTACTGTCTGAAGATATGTTAAAACATTCGAAAGCGCTAACAGAAATAAACGTATAAAAAATTAATGAACTTTGTACTCTGCATTTCCCAAAACATACTTTTTATGCCCCCACAAAGTGGGAGCATATAGCGTTGCACTTGTCCGTCCGTCCGTACGTCTGTCCGTCCGTACGTCCCGAAAACTTGTGAACGCAACTCCTCTCAAACCGGGTGGCAGAGTTTGATTAAACTTCCAGGGATGAACAACCTTAATGTGTAGATGGTAGTAAAGGAAGGAATTTCGCTGCGACCAAATTTAACAGAATTATGGCCCTTTGTTGATTTTTTCACTATATACTTTGCAGAAATTTTGTGAACGCAACTCCTCTTAAACCGGATGGCTGATTTTGCTTAAACGTCCATGGATGAACAACCTTAATGTGTAGATGGCAGTAAGGCAGTAAAGGAAGGAATTTTTGCTGCGGCCAAATTTAACAGAATTATGGCCCTTTGTTGATTTTGTCACTATATACCATATATATGTTATCAGTGGGGGCATCCGTGTCCTTTGGACACAGTTCTAGTTTTATACATGAGATCCACACAAGGAATCGAACTTCTTTTATATATATATTTCTATCTTTCCTTTACTAATGCTTTTATCTAGTTATATGATGTAAATGATTTCAATATGGTATAAGGGCTAATATTATAGACGTTATAAAATCAATGTAAGAAAGTGTAAGGCCCATAATAAAATATCAAAACATTGAAATGTTTAGAGTTTACATGTGTGTTGGGCGCCATTGAAGCAAAATATTGGTCTCATGTTTTATTTGGAATGTATCTAAATCATATACAATACTTTTGTTCTTAATTGCTTTAAAGGAGCTGTTTTGCGGTGTTTAAAACTGTTTTTACTTTTATATGGAGGTAATATTGTTATCTTGCTTAAAACAGAAGACAGTTTACATAAAAGCTTGTTGTTATTAGAAAATTACTCTTTACTCTTTTTACTGGTATTGTTAATTTGCTTGATTTTTTTTTCAAATAATAATAATTTAGTTTTTTTTACATGTCATTTCTTTTAATTTTGTAACTATGTCAAATCCATCTAAACTTGTTTGTATAAATTATG
The DNA here is from genome assembly GCF_026571515.1 of Ruditapes philippinarum. Classification (NCBI taxonomy): domain Eukaryota; kingdom Metazoa; phylum Mollusca; class Bivalvia; order Venerida; family Veneridae; genus Ruditapes; species Ruditapes philippinarum. The sequence goes on from NW_026858808.1 coordinate 99,008, forward strand.
TTTACTTTGTTCATGTAAATATTAACAAAACTAATAATGTACTTGTAAATTAAAATGTTTATGTTTAATTACAAGACCCTTTTTACAAAACTTTGACATGAACGTTAAAAATGTTTATGCCAATTAACTGTTTGACTTGACTTGATATATATCTTGTTTATAGATCTTTTTACACTTTCCTTCTTATTTTCTTAACCTTAAATTCGAGCTTTTCGTATTACAATTGTACAAAATATTGGTCATGATTTTACATAAAAGTGGATCAATCTTTGACATTACTTATTTCGATAAACATAAATGTGTAGTTATAAGTAATAAACACTTTTTTAAACTCATGTAAATGTTGTTTTTTTTTTGTTTATCAAACTTGTTTATGTTATTATAAATCAGAGGCAGAATCATATTAAAAGTTAAAATAGTATTATTAATTACAGAAAGTCAACTCAAATTATTTCATATAGGCGTGTTTGACCTGATCAAGAAGAACAATACAAAACGCTCTTAAAATAAAACAATTTTGATTCTTTAAACATAAATGGAGTGCATGTACTCTATCATCCTATAAAGTTTCAAGTCCACTTTTACAATATAGGAAAAATGACACAAATCATAAAGTACAGAGTACCAAATTTAGTGCATGAGTTGTATATTTGAGAAATGGCCGGATTAAAAATAAAGTATGAACTTTAAGAAAGGGCAATAACTCAAAAATAAGAAGAGCAGAGTAACCTTTCTTGTGCACCGTACTTTGGATCATTGAAAGAAGCATACATGTCAGTCTGACTTATAATGACTGACTTATGCTCTGGACAAGCTTAAAGGGACGCCGACGCCGACACCGCCGACAGAAGTAATCCCTATATGTCGTCTTTTCAAGGCGACAAAATGAAAGTAGCATAGTACCTTAACTTCCATACAAAATACTTACTAGGCAGCAGATGATACAAATGGTTCCGGTAATTTAACAAAGATTAACTTTTTGGATACTTTAAAAATAGACAAAATTAGATAAAAGCATTTCTGAGGCACAATGGACCTTTAAAACTTAAAATGGATATTACATACAGGATATTTGTTTGTTATGATGTAATATCGGAAATTATTCCACAGAGTGAACACCAGATGTAATATTTTACGAGTCGCTTAGCAACGAATGAAAATGGAAGAAATTGTTTTCACGAGTGAAATATAATTTGATCGTACATACAAAACAATCAAATTGTTTATTCATTTCATGCTTTTTGCTGGGTTTTAAGTCATTTTAATGATTATCGCCGCGTTACGAAATGCGCTCGCATTCATGACATCACATTGGTCTTTCTGAAAAGTAATTCTGTAACCATTAACGAATAACGTTAAATTTTACAAAATGATATGTGCAGATATTCATGTACATGTACTTCTCGTTTGACATACGGCGTGTATTTCTGACGATAGTTACACTTATGAAAGTTATATTTTTTTCGTCCGTATTCAGATGAAGTCCGGCTACTGTGAACATTTTTCATAATTTCACCGAGAAATTATAAGAATTAGATATAGTTTCACTCTCCACTGAAAAACATTTAAATAGAGAAATCCCTTTTTAGAATAATTCTCATTTGAACTAAACGATTTAGGTCAAGAAAAGTAGAACTCATAAACTTTTGTATTTGCTATTTATAATGATGTATTACATTTTTTCAAATTAAGATTGAGTACTAACTTTAGTTTACTGTTTAAAGAAATTGCTATATCACTTTACTTTAACACAAAATATAGGTCATATTCTGAACTAAACGGATTTTGTTACATTACATTTACTTAGGTAAATACCTAATGTTGATTAGTTAAAACACAACAATATGATGATAAATGACGGTGGAAAAAAAGAAGAAAAAGTAGTATTTTCAAAGTTTGGGATATCCTAAAGATGCTAAATAATGCTTTAAATTTGTAGAATTGGATTGTACTCGTAAAAATGAAACATCTAAAAATGTGTAGCAGAAACAATGATACAAGTACAAAGGAATATATGCAAAATAAAATGATGGCTCAACCAAACTTACATTCCATCCTTTTGTCGGTATTTTAAAGTCAAACCAAATAACTTTTGGAAATTAAAAAGGGTTATAAAGCTATACATAATCGAATAGACATGAAAAACATTAAAATACTCTGTACAAAAAAAAAATAATGTAGAAAACATGCAAGTCGTTTAATGTGTAAAACAGTAATTATGTCTTTAATATTCTTTTTAAATAAATCTGTTTAAAACGTGTATGACATGATAAATTTTCAAAGAATACTTCTTTGTAGTGTGGTTTATAAAGGCGTTACTGAGTAGTTTAACAATATTTACGAGTCAATGGGTTTCGTTGAACGGTCTGTGTAGGTATTACTAAGTAGTAGACTATCAATATCTAAACAAGTAAAATGGTTTCCTGCGGTGAACATTTTAATGATATAATGATAACGTTATTTCATTTAACTATTTTCAACATTATTATTTTTTTTTGGGGGGGGGGGGGGAATAAACGTTTGTATCAGGAATATAGTTGACAATTGAATAAACGATCACTATAGAAGAAGGTCTTTGGAAATTGGTGACAGTTGAAGACCGGAGAATGTCGAACATAAAACAATTGAGATCTGTGTCCAAGACAGAATCCGTTGTTTTACGTTTTTTTAGGCATAAAATCTATGGAACCTAACTTATCTCCAGGTAAAAAACAATGTAGCACCAGTCAATAACACATTCAGTTCTAGGAAATTAAACCGACTTCTGCCTATTATAGTTACTTACAAATTATGTACAGATTCAAGTGGTAAACCTGGTATCATTTTGCAAGATACAATGAGATAGCGTGTCATCAGGTTTCTTCCGCTAAATTCAGTTCAAGTCAGTGATTGAACATAATTAAACGAAATATTAAACATTTCAATTATAAGTATGTGAATTTTTAGAATAATTATTAAACCCATAAAAGAATCAATGATTTTTATTTGCTTGAAATTAGTTATTCAGAAGTGATTTTTACCTAAATATTATATAGTTTTTGCAAAATTGACATATTAAAAAGTCAGACTATTCAATAAATATCTTTGTTGAAATAAGACCATTTGCTCTTTTAATATATCCCCTTAAAATCTTCTTCTATTAAATCGATATCAACAAATGTCTTTAAGGAAAGATTACTGGTATATTTAATAATGATAAGTTACAAGATCACAGCAATGTACACGGAATGATATCGATAAAATGCTTCTTTCAAAATGGTACTTTTTTCCTAGTAAAATCTTCATGTTGAAGAAGAGAAAAGACATTGTTATATTAGTTTGATTGAGTCTGTTTATGGACGATAGTGGTAATTGCAAGCTACCATCCACGTCCCTAGCATGCTTAAGCAGAATTTAACATTTAGCATGAACTGGTAAAATTTTGAAATTTGAAACATCCGCAGAATACATTTTTCATCTTTTATGAAATTGAGTATTGTATGCGTGACATAATTTAAGAGATTTGACAAGGTTGAATTTAACACCTGATAAAACTGCTAGAAAAATTTTCCGCTACAGATCAATGACACGAAAACCTTATCAAGATATATGAACAAAAATATTAAAATTGAATTAAGGGTTTCTCAAAATGTTTATTATTTTTACATCAAGTAACTTATTAATAAGAAGCATGTAAAGAAAGGTAGCATAACAATGTGCTATGTAAAGCAAACGTTGCGTGTACATGACAGTCCAATGCTTTGGTGGTATTGGATATCCTGGGTGTAAGTAAAGAATACGAACATGGCAGAGTTACATGTAGTTAACACTGTATTAATGTCCTCTTCAATTGAATAATCCTATTATACATATGTGGCCTCGATCATATGCTATTGTAATTTCGTAAGGAAAATAGATTAGTCTATTTTTATTACAGCCACGTAGTACAGTGTATGTAAAATCGCTGTCATTCCCGATGGGAAACAATTTGTTCTGCTTCAAAAACAACTCCAGTCGCAATAGGAAATTGTACCGACAGTTCTACATTTAGAAGACATTGCCTTCATTAACCTCTTACAACTATCTATATATACACAATTAGTTTATATTGAGAAAAAAGATTCAGACATTTTACCATCTCAGAACGATACAAGCAAAAGAAGACAAGCAGAGTTTTAAAGAATATCATAAGAGCATATAGTACTGAAAGTAACGTTTGAAAATATGTATCTTTTTTATGAAGGACAGACTTAAAGATAAAAATTTACTGATATTTTGAAAAAAAGCACGAGTTTACAGTAGCCACAAAACATTGTAAAAATATGGATATTCTAAAACAAAATTAACATACTGCTTAATTACGCAACTTTTTTCGCTACGTATTTTAAAGTAATATGCTAGATGCTTGTATTTTTAACTAATGCTCGGAAGATTGGGACTTCCATTGTCTTTAACATGTACTACATAGCTTAAAGTATGAATTATTTGCTGCCATTGTTGTACATTAGAGTAATTATAATGAATATGAGTTTCTTTTGACTCTGTATATATAACCATATATAGTATGTCATTTTGGTAATTGGTGGAAAGAAAAGAATTCAGAGTTACTCTGAGTTGTTAATAATTCTGGTAATTTGGTTATTCATTATCTAGATATCTGGAAAAGATGATATTTAGAAGAAATAAAATCAACACAGTTACATGAATTTTACAGACCCGGTTTTAATGGGTCTGTACTTGAGGGATATAATGGAAACGTGCAACATCCCCTTAGCACCGGATTGAGCAAAACTCAATCTTCTACTCAATGTGATGTAATCAATGATCCTGCAGGACCAGAAAAAATATAACAACACTGCAGTGAAGTACAGAGCAACGTCTTACCGCTGTCAAACGGCACTTGACACCTTTTAAGTTGAAAATCTTTGCAAACGCTCGTATATTGAACTTGTGTTTTGAGCTAAGTCTTTTGCGTATCATACATAGTGTAGTTTTAAAAACATTTAATTGTACAAAACAATCGCCACTTTAATTATGGAAACTGAAAAGCAAGATGTATGTCATTCAACAATGTGTGACCTCATTGTTTTCATGAATGCAATATTCCATTATATGGTTGTTATGTGTGTGTAGCAGGTGCATTTGTTCTGTAGTGTATTTGTTCACGGGCAATATGATCATAGTATATAATTAACTATATTTAAAATGCAACCAACATATGTTTAATGATGAGTACATATGAACTAGGACGATGTACTTTAACACGTATTCAAAAGTTGAATTTGATATCATGAAAAAGAAATCTCGCCAACAATCCCTTAGATATAATAATGTGGATCAACTCAAATATCGTCTGTCTATGATCGTAGTACAGCTGTGTTATTAACTAAACATATTAATAATAATCACATCTTTCCAAATGATAAAGACAAGTTATTAAAGAATTTGATATCATGTGGGGTATTGAGTTATTCAGTAGATACGAGTTCTAAATGCAATGATTTTGTAGGAATGATTCAGATACGTACCACAATGAATTTTTCCAACTCATCTCATACACAATTAATGGCTTGGGAACAGGCTCAATCAAACCGAGCCTGCAACATTTTCAATTTTGTCGTGTTGGGCTTTCTTTAGGGATTATGTATTTCTCTATTTTATTTTGTTATTATAACAATATGTTTCATATATTCTTATTATTATGTACATTATTAACTATCATTGTTTCATATATTTAGGAAATAATTCATATAAGTTGTTTCTATTGAAGTTCATTGAAAAATTTAAATTTGAAACTGCTTCTTTGGGTACTTTGTGTCGCTTTATTTATAATAAATATTAAAAACGTGTAAAAAAACAACTTAAATTCACAATTATTTCACAATTAATTATATTGTATATAAGCGTATTAATATTATTATTTTTAATGGTGAAATGCTCACAAATAAGTGAAAGACGGAAGTTTTTATCTTTTTTTTTAAAGTATGCCATCTGTTTTCCTTCATCGACGCACTCAAAACCACACTTTAAAACATAATTATTTCTGTGTGCATGATCATTTTAATAATGTTTGGTTTACCAATGAAATGTTATCTTTTAATGCGTGACCATGTTATGCAATGATAAATCAGAATTTTATGGGATAGAAATAAAATGCTTGCTTTGCTTGTACTTATATTTTATGACAGAAAAAAACAAAACAAATTGATTACTTTAAATAGATACACAATGACAATCAAGTTGACTCAAAAACTGCAGTAAGTTGTAAACAGCTGTAATTATAGAAATATACTTTTTGCTTTTGTACTTTAAAAGTGCAGTTATACATAAATGATTGATTAAAACCCAAATCCTTAGTTTATATGTTACCATTTTGACATTTTAAAGTCATTAATCAGCATATAATTAATTGTTATAAAACAAATTTTAACATCCATCATATAATTATCTATACTGATTCACTTAAAACTTTATCGGTTTTTTTTAAAGAAATTTTTAAGAATATCCAAATAATACATTTCTGTAACTTGTATCTATATTTGATATATCTAAAAACAGATGTGCATATTGTAGATCATTTCACTTAAAGTTAGATCAGAAAAGTAAAGATTTAAGGTTTCAAAAGATAAGTTTATATGGACATAACATTTAAAATCATTACGATTTAAAACCACTTTGCATACTTATCTTGTTCGTAGTATCTGGACAAATGGTTTACTAATAAATTGAATATAGCGATTGTTGAATACAAATCATAACATAATTGTTCTTCAAAATTTAACCTAGGAATGGAAACATTGATTCATTGCTCTAATAATTTGATAAAAACAATCAAAGCACGCCTTCGTGAAACTGTTAAAGATAATAACTGTCATTATTTTCACATTTTCTGTAATTTACGATCTTATCACAGCAATATTGAATTAAGCAATAGTTTTTTCCCATTGTTGCAATTATTTGATATAGCATGGGATATGAATGAAGAGATTTGTCAAGATATGCACTGTTTGTATTGCGTGGGTTTTTTTCTTAGCTTTTTATTATGTACAAAACGAATTTTGTCTCTTATTTGAGTCTAGAAACCCCTTTTCATTTCATACATTAAAGTTCATACGTAATAAAGCATTTTTCATGTTACCATTAGCTTAAACTAACCTTGCTAATTCTGTGATTGTAGCTATATATAATACATACTATCACTCTTATATATCTATACTAAAAAAGATCAGTTATCATATATGTGATATTACAATGTTATGGAACTTTGTATAAACTGGAGGAAACTATTAATCACACATTTTTGCTATTGCACTGTTCCGTAACAACGGCAAGGTCATTCTCAGCTCCAGAATATTTGTTGACTTTACATGACAAATTAATGGCGTCCTTTTGTACCGTTAAAATGTGCCTAAACATACTTAATATAACAAAACTCAAGATTTTATAATGTTTTATTTAGTTTTAGATACCTTTAAAGCGTCTTTCCATTGAAGTGTTTTTGATACTGTCAATTTCATTAATTATTTTTATATAACTCTGTCCATAATGGGAGATCTGCAATGCCATAAATCATTATGTTGATGTTTTTTAGATCAAACTGGAAAAAACAACGAAATTTTGTTATGGAGGGGTTGGAAAATTAGATACATATTTGAAATAAATATTTCATATATAGGAAAAAAAATTCTCTAGACCAAAATATAAATGAATATAATTATTTATCATTTATGTTCATACCAAATCAATATGAACTCTCAATTCTTTTTTTTTTCAAGTAAAATATTATAAGAATATTCAAATAATACTTTTCTATTGATTTTATCAATATTTGAAATACATATTCCATTGTAGACCAATCCACTTTGAATTTTTAAGACGTAAACGCTCGTAAAAATAGATGGTATTTAAACAACAATAGATATATATTAATGCCACAATAAAAACACCACCCTATCAATTACATCGTTACTTTAACTTGACATAAATTTATTTACCACAAAGCAAATTTGTCCTTTCCTTGTAAGACCGTATAAAAGTATTTGAATGAAAGTTTCAATTCCATAGCTTTTATAGTTTAGGAGCAATGGCCCGGACACAAATAAAGTACAAAAATCAACAAAGGGCAATAACTTTAAAAAAGTGCAGAGTAACTTTTCTTGTGCACTGCACTTTGGGTCTTGAAAGAAGCTTGCAAACCAAGTTTGGAGTGAATCCGACTTATACTGACTGACTTATGCCTATTAAGGATGTAAATAAACAAAGAGCAATCACTTAAAAAATCATTAAGTGCAGAGTACAAGTTATTGTGCACTGCACTTCTTCTCAACGAGATTCATCATCCAAGTTTGAAGTTTCGAGAAATAGCTTGGATAATTGGCTCGGACAAATAAAAAGTATGAACATTATGGGTAAATTTTAAGGATTTTTTTTTTAAATTAGGCTTTACTAAAGTACCTTTACTTCCATACAAAAATACTAGGCAGCAAATGATAAAAATGGCTCCGGTTATTTCACAAACAGTAACTTTTGGATACTGTAAAAATAGACAAAAATTAAATAAAAATAAAAGCATTTCTGAGGCACAAATGGCCTTCAAAACGTAGGTGGGTGTTACATACAGGATATTTTTTTGTTTTTTTGAAAAATCGAAAGTTTAAACAAACCCCAAAGAAATATTTTTTTAAAAGTCGCGTTTGGCCCAAAGAGTGAAAATTTAAAAAAAAATGGGTTTTCCAAAGAGTGAAAAATTAAAAAATTTTGATTGTACATTAAAAAAACTATGAAAAAAGTCTATTGAAAATTTATTTCTTTTTTTTTGGGGGTTTTTAAGTTTTATTTTTAAAATTTTTTTATGCGCCCTTTGCGTTTAAAACGAAAATTGGGCCGGCTTTTTCCGCCATTCAAAAGGGCAAAAAACAAATTTTTTCCCCTTTTTGAAAAGTTTTAAACTAAAAACCCTTAAACGGAATAACTTAAATTTTACAAAAAAAGATAAAAGTGCAAAAAATATTTCAAAGTTTCCCAAAAGTAACTTCCCCGTTTGGGGGAAAAACGGGGGTGGGAAATTTTTGAGATAGTTACAAATTAAAGAAAGTTTTTAAAATTTTTTTTTGTCCCTATTCAAGATAAAATCCGGCTATTTTTGAAATTTTTCATAATTTCCACCCCAGGAATTTTTAATAAAATTTGTAAAGTTTCCCCTCTCCACTGAAAAAAACACTTTAAAAAGAAAAAATCCCCCCAAATTTTAAAAAAATAATTTGTCCCTTTTGGGAAATAAACCGAAAAATTTTTGGGTTAAGAAAAATAAAAAAACTCATAAAAATTTTGTAAAATTTCTATTTATTTAATGATGTATTACAATTTTTTTAAAATTTTTAAAAAATTGAGTAGTAACTTTAGTTAATGTTTAAAAATTGAAAATTTTCCCTTTTCTTTTTAAAAAAATAAAAGGTCCCTTTTGAACTTTAAACCCAATTTTGTTTAAAAATTTTAAATTTCTTAGGTTAACCCCATTTGGGTTTTTTTTAAATTTAAAAACAAAAAATTGGATTTAAAATGACGGTGGAAAAAAAGAAGAAAAAGTAGTATTTTCAAAGTTTGGGATATCCTAAAGATGCTAAATAATGCTTTACAAAATTTGTAGAATTGGATTGTACTCGTAAAAATGAAACATCTAAAAATGTGTAGCAGAAACAATGATACAAGTACAAAGGAATATATGCAAAATAAAAATGATGGCTCAACCAAACTTACATTCCATCCTTTTGTCGGTATTTTAAAGTCAAACCAAATAACTTTTGGAAATTAAAAGGTTATAAAGCTATACATAATCGAATAGACATGAAAAAAATTAAAATACTCTGTACAAAAAAAAAATAATGTAGAAAACATGCAAGTCGTTTAATGTGTAAAACAGTAATTATGTCTTTAATATTCTTTTTAAATAAATCTGTTTAAAACGTGTATGACATGATAAATTTTCAAATAATACTTCTTTGTAATGTGGTTTATAAAGGCGTTACTGAGTAGTTTAACAACATTTACGACTCAGTGGGTTTCGTTGAACGGTATGTGTAGGCATTACTAAGTAGTAGACTAAATAATGCAATACTGCAAAAAAGAAAGATTTGTTGACTCATGTTGACAATTTCTGTTTAAGAACACAAAAGAACATCAACCATGTTCAGAAAAAGGTGATTGTTTAAAAAAAAAAAGAAAAGAAAAAACAACATGTCAACATCTAAAAGTATTACTCTATGACAATCTATTTGACTTACACGTTTCGATTTATTGCAGAAAGAAGTTGCAGTGCACAAAAATGTAATGGAATCCAGAAATATTTTGATTGGCTGCTTTATCCTGTGAACAGGGAGGAATTAATTCCCTCAAGCTTACCTTTATTTCGCTCTCGTCATTTATTGATGTACTTGTCAAAAAACTTGCAACGTTTTTGGCATTGTTTTATGATTTTAAGACAAGCATGAAATATGAGAATAATTTAATTGTCGACGGATGAGACGACGAACGTTTGGCCGTGTTTTTCCTTGAATTTCTAATAGTTAAAGGAACAGTGCGAAGAGAATTGGCGGCAAATGACGCAGAATAATTAAATTTAACAGTTGACATTGACCCGGTGCCCTCGGAAAACCGCCCAGAAGCTCAATCAGCTAAATTGACCGATCACTTATACATTTTGTCCTGAATAAGTTAACAGTTTTATACCGTGCCAATTTGTACTTTAAAAAATGTAGTTGAATAAAGTTACACTGTTTCCTCCTGTAAAAACTGTGCATACGTATAAAGACTCACTAGAATATCGACGTCTATTGTAAAAAACACGAACTTCATTTGACCGAAGGACGTCAGAAAAGTAACTTATACGCTAAATGTAGTTCAACACATTTTTATCAGTTCTCTTTTGTTATAGCTTGTAACAATGGAATATACATTAATTTTTCTTTATCGTTTAAATGCTTTGCCATTTGTCGTTGAGGCCTATCAACCTTCGTGATTATATTCCTGGGCATTTGAACTCGAACCGTGCTTTTTGCTACAAAAATGTACACAAAATTGACTATTCAGTATTCATATCGTATATGAAATGTAACAAACTGTCAATATAAGCTATCATACATACGCATGGAAAGCATACAAATTTTATGTTGCTATTTAAAAAATTCACTGACAAACTACGAAAACGCGACTAAATGGTATTCGAAACCTTTATTTTGGAAAACCTATATACGAAAATGTTACATCCTAAAGCAACAATTGAATAAATCAGATTTTGTATGAAGTAAACACGATTTGAACATGAGAAAAATTCAGTCGTGTAGCCCTTTCAGCATAAAAGAATTTGAAGGACAACTTAATTGCAGGATATTATCTGTACCGAAGAAAAGTGTATGCCTCCCGCAAGAAAAAAGAAATAAAAAAGTAACGTCAGAAAATCACCGCTGTTTATGTATACATATTTCATTGCTCCGTACAAAATGATACTTAATGATTTCATTTTCTTTTTATTAATCTTTTTTAATGTTTTAACCACATGTCATTGGTCTTTTTCGTAAACAATTAATACTGATCTGCTTTGCAGACACTGTACTAACTGTTTGGTTACTTTGCGCAAAATTAAGATGATATGCTATTGTAATTTGCAATAACGGAAGGCATTATATGTCAATGATGTCCCAAGTCGTAAATGTATCATATAAGTTGTGTTGTCGGTTGAATGTCAGTAACACTAGTTTCATGAAAGATAACAAATAATAAAGGAACATGTTATAGATTAAAGAACGTTATTTAAATATCTAAAAATAGTTTGTGGTTATTGCATTTCGTGGAAATCATTGAATGGAAAACTGCTGATGTGAATCAAAATAAAAACATGGCATATTTAATAACAAGATAATTACATTAGGGCATTTTAGTATATCATTTTAGTAGCTATTCGCATATCATCTTAGTTCGTCTTAAATGTAAAAACGGAGAAAACAGCTGGCTAATTGTTCGATTTTGAGCAGAAGATAGAAAAAACTTACCCCGCTAACAAATGAATAAATAAATAAATAAATAAATAATCAATAAATAAATAAAATATACAAGTCCAAACAATTAATTCTGTTGCTTCTTAAACTTACAATGAAACGTTATGTGCATAACTTGAATTATGGTATTTGACATTAAGCTTTACAGCATTGAAGCACGAGTAATTTTCTGAGTTGGTCAGTGACATTTCATTGATTTTTCATACATTTCATTTGTGATTGTGGCGTTAAAGAAAAGAATAAAAACAAAAACACTTATCGAATATGATAGAAAAGAATCAACATTCTTGGAATATGATTTATTATATGAAGAAGGCGTGTATATTATATATTCTTTTTAACATGAAATAAGACGTTATATAATAAATTCGTCTTCATTTTCAAGTTTTGATTCACAAACCATCTTGCAAATGGTTACTTATTAGATAAAGCTAGAGCGATTAAAACACAAATTAAGAGTCAGATGTTTCCTGAGAGCCTATAGAAAATTCTGAAAGAATTCATGATCGTCCACTAAAATGTTTCCATTATTTAAACACATTTCAAAAAATTGATAAATTAAACATAAATATTTAGATGTTGAATGCTGTGAAAATTGGTGATGAAGTCTAATTAGCAAGCTTTAAGATCTGTGTCCCAGACAGAATCCGTTGTTTTACCTTTTTCAGGCATAAAATCTATGGAACCCAACTTATCTCCAGGTACAATAAAAATATGTAGCACCAGTCAATAACACTTCAGTTCTAGGAAATTAAACCGACTTCTGCCTATTATAGTTACTTAAAATTATGTACAGATTCAAGTGGTAAACTTGGTAACATTTTGCAAGATAGCGTGTCATCAGGTTTCCTCCGCTAAATTCAGTTCAAGTCAGGGACTTAAACATAATTAAACAAAATATTTAACATTTCAATTATAAGTATGTGAATTTTTAGAATAATTATTAAACTCATAAAAGAATCAATGATTTTTATTTGCTGGAAATTATTTAATCACAAGTGATTTTTACCTAAATATTAATATATAATTTTTGCAAAATCTACCAATTACAAAGTCAGACTATTCAAAAGATATCTTTGTTGAAATAAGACAAATTTTTCTTTTAATATATCCCCTTAAGATATTTTATTTTCTGTTCATTAAATCGATATCAACAAATGTCTTTAAGGAAGATTGGTATATTTAATAATGATACGTTTTAAGATTTCACCAATGTACACGGAATGATATCGATAAAATGTTTCTTTCAAAATGGTACTTTTTTCCTAGTGAAATTTTCATGTTCAAGAAAAGTAAAGACATTGTTATATTAGTTTATTTGAGCCTGTTCATGTCATGGACGATAGTGGTAATTGCAAGCTACCATCCACGTCCCTAGCATGTTTAAGCAGAAGTCAACATTTAGCATGAACTGGTAAAATTTTGAATTTTGAAACATCCGCAGAATACATTTTTCATCTTTTATGAAATTGAGTATTGTGTGCGTGACATAATTTAAGACAATTGACAAGGTTTAATTTAACACCTGGTAAACGTGCAAGAAAAAAATCCGCTTCAGATCAATAAAACGAAACCTTATCAAAATATATCAACAAAAATATTAAAATTGAATTTAAGGTTTCTCAAAATGTTTATTATTTTTACATCAAGTAACTTATTAATAAGAAGCATGTAAAGAAAGGTAGCATAACAATGTGCTATGTAAAGCAAACGTTGCGTGTACATGACAGTCCTGGGTTGAAAGTAAATAATACGAACATGGCAGAGTAACATGTAGTTAACACTGTATTAATGCCATTTTCAATTGAAGTATCAATAATCTTCTTATACATATATGGCCTCGATCATATGCTATTCTTATTTCATTCGGAAAGTATATTGGTCTATTTTTATTAGTGTCACGTAGTACAGTGTATGTTACATCGCTGTCATTCCCGATGGGCAACAATTTGTTGTGCTTCAATAACAACTCCAGTCGCAATAGGAAATTGTACCGACAGTGCTACATTTAGAGGACATTGCCTACATCAACCTCTTACAACTGTCCATTATTTGTACACAATTAGTTTATATTTAGAAAAAGATTCAGACATTTGTACCATCTCAGAACGATACAAGCAAAAGGAGACAAGCAGAGTTTTAAAGAATTTCATAAGAGCATACAGTACTGAAAGTAACGTTTGAAAATATGTATCTTTTTTATGAAGGACAGACTTAAAGATAAAAAATACTGATATTTTGTAAAAAAGCACGAGTTTACAGTAGCCACAAAACATTGTAAAAATATGGATATTCTAAAACAAAGTTACCATGCTGCTTAATTACGCAACTTTTTTCGCTACGTATTTTAAAGTAATTATGCGAGATGCTCGTTTTTTTAACTGATGCTTTGAAGATTGGGACTTCCATTGTCTTTAACATGTACTACATAGCTTATAGTATGAATTTTTTGCAGCCATTGTTGTACATAAGAGTAATTATAATGAATATGAGTTCCTTTGACTCTGTATATATAACCTGGTTACCATGTTTGAAAATAGATGAAATAGTATGACATTTTGGTAATTGTTTGAAAGAAAAGAATTCAGAGTTACTCTGAGTTGTTAATAATATTCTGGTATTTGAGTTATTCATTATCTAAATATCTGGAAAATGTGATATTTAGAAGCTATAAAATCAACAAAGTTACATGAAATTTACAGACCCGGTTTGATTGGGTCTGTACTTGAGGGATAATGGAAAAATGCAACATCCCCTTAGCACCGGATTGAGCAAAACTCAATCTTCTACTCAATGTGATGTAATCAATGATCCCGAAGGACCAGAAAAAAAATTATAACAACACTGCAGTGAAGTACAGAGCAACGTCTTAACGCTGTCAAACGGCACTTGACACCTTTTAAGTTGAAAATCTTTGCAAAAAGAAATCTCGCCAACCATCCCTTAGTTTTAATTATGTGGATAAACTCAAATATCGCCTGTCTATGATCGTAGTACAGCTGTGTTATTAACTAAACATATTGATAATAATCACATTCTTCCAAATGATAAAGACAAGTTATTAAAGAATTTGATATCATGTGGGGTATTGAGTAATTCAGTCGATTCGAGCTCCAAAAAGGAAATGATGTTGTAGGAATGATTCAGATACGTACCACAATGAGTTACATGCAACTAAAGAATCTTTGCCATCTCATACACAATTAATGGCTTGTTTTTATTCACAATTAGTTTCATATCATTTTATAATTATGTATATTATTAACTATCATTGTTTCATATATTTAGGAAATAATGCATATAAGTTGCTTGAAGTTCATTTAAAAAATTAGATCTGAAACTACTTCTATTAGGTTTTTGTATCGATAATATTAAAACGTGGAAAAAAAACTTAAATTCACAATTATTTAATGTCGATTCGTTAATGTTGACTAATAAAGTCAACAATTCCAAAGCGAATGATACTTTCACATGCAGAATCAATCACCCTACCAAAATTTCTGTTACTCTTATTGCAACAAGCGTAGACTTACAACAATTACTTCAGGTACAGATTAATTATATTTTATATAAGCGTATTAATATTATTTTTAATGGTGAAATGCTTAAAATGCTCTCAAATAAGTGAAGACGGAAGTTTTATCTGTTTTTTAAGTGTGCAATCTGTTTTCCTTCATCAACGCACTCAAAACCATACTTTAAAACATAATTATTTCTGTGTGCATGATCATTTTAATAATGTTTGGTTTACCAATGAAATGTAATCTTCGAATGCGTGACCATGTTATGTAATGTTACATCAGAATTTTATGGGATAGAAATAAAATGCTTGCTTTGCTTGTAATTATATTTTATGACAGAAAAAACAAAACAAATTGATTACTTTAAATAGATACACAATGACAATCGTGTTGACTGTTCACTCAAAAACTGTAGTAAGTTGTAAACAGCTGTAATTATATAGGAATGTACTTTTTGCTTTTGTACTTTAAAAGTGCAGTTATACATAAATGATTGATTAAAACCCAAATCCTTATTTTATATGTTACCATTTTGACATTTTAAAGTCATTAATCAGCATATAATTAATTGTTATAAAACAAATTTTAACATCCATCATATAATTATCTATACTGATTCACTTAAAACTTTATCTTTTTTTTTTGAAGAATTTTTTAAGAATATCAAAATAATACATTTCTGTAACTTGTATCTATATTTGAAATATCTAAAAACAGATGTGCATATTGTAGATAATTTCACTTAAAGTTAGATCAGAAAAAGTACAGACTTAAGGTTTTCAAAAGATAAGTTTATATGGACATAACATTTAAAATCATTACGATTTAAAACCACTTTGCATACTTATCTTGTTCGTAGTATCTGGACAAATGGTTTACTAATAAATTGAATATAGCCATTGTTGAATACAAATCATACCATTATTTTTCTTCAAAATTTAACCTAGGAATGGAAACATTGATTCATTGCTCTAATAATTTGATAAAAACAATCAAAGCACGCCTTCGTGAAATTGTTAAAGATAATAACTGTCATTATTTTCACATTTTCTGTAATTTACGATGTTATCACAGCAATATTGAATTAAGCAATAGTTTTTTCCCATTGTTGCAATTATTTGGTATAGCATGGGATATGAATGAAGAGATTTGTCAAGATATGCACTGTTTGTATTGTGTGGGTTTTTTTCTTAGCTTTTTATTATGTACAAAACGAATTTTTGTCTCTTATTTCAGTCCAGAAACCCCTTTTCATTTCATACATCACAGTTCATACGTAATAAAGCATTTTTCATGTTATCATTAGCTTAAACAAACCTTGCTTAATATGTGATTGTAAAGCTATATATATATATATATATATATATAATATTATACCTATATTATATATATATTATATATATTATATATATATATATATATATATATAAATAAAACAAAAAAAAAAAAAAAAAAAAAAAAGCGTCGAAAGCTTAAGAAAAGCGTTTGTTTTTATTGAAAACTGATTATATAGCTATATATGAATACATACTATCATTCTAATATATTTACACTAATAAAGATCAGTTATCATATATGTGATGTATTACAATGTTGAGGAACTTCGTATAAATATTTTTGCTATTGCACTGTTCCCTTCCCACTTGCAACGTTACAACGGCAAGGTCATTCTCGGCTCCAGAATATTTGTTGATTTTAATTGGCGTCCTTTTGTACCGTTTAAATGTGCCTAAAAATACTTAATATAACAAAACTCCAGATTTTATAATGTTTTATTTTGTTTTAGATACCTTTAAAGGGTCTTTCCATTGAAGTGTTTTTAATACTGTCAATTTCATTAATTATTTTTATATAACTCTGTCCATAATGGGAGATCTGCAATGCCATAAATCATTATGTTGATAGTATTTAGTATCAAACGTGAGAACAAACAACGAAATTATTGTATATGGATGGTGTTGGAAAGTGTGAGATACATGATTTGATATAACATATTTACATATATAGGAGAAAATAAATTGCTCTAGACCAAAATATAAATGAATATAATTATTTATCATTTATGTTCATACCAAATCAATATGAACTCTCAATTCTTTTTTTTTTTTCAAGAAAAATATTATTAGAATATTCAAATTATACTTTTCTATTGATTTTATCAATATTTGGAATACCTATTCCATTGTAGACCAATCCACTTTGAATTTATGTGAATGGTAAAAAAATGAGAAGAATCTGCCAAAGTTCGTTGACGATTCCTCCTATTTCAATATATCAACATGTCAACATTCTCTCTATAATTTGCTTTCAAAAATGTGTAGGTTAAATACTTCACAAATAAAGTGTATCATCTGACGAAGCTATTAAAGCGAAACATATATTGATATCTAAATTTGTGTTGGTTTTGATATATTTGTCCTATCCTAGATTAAATACATGCATATAATTTTCCCTTTTAAAACCGAAAAGAGTTATCAGTTTTTCAAGAATGTACATGTATGTATTTGAATACTGCATCATTTTATTTTCAACCATGGAGTTTTAGATTTTATTGTTTACAACAAACAAAATATTTTTTATTGAATTTCTGCAATAAATACCTGTTATAATCAAAGTTTTATTTGTTCTGAAAATCAAAACAAATTAAAGTTCCTGTAATGTTTTATAACAATAATTGTATGACAGGAATTCCCAGACTGTGTCGAAATATGGACCTCCATATCCTGTCATTTCCTTATATATTACATGTTTTAATTAATAACTTTAGATATCACATTGGCTTTTTTTAAATACCGTCAGTTAAAGATCTTTTGTTTGCTTTTTTATCTATTTTCATCGGTCCAATGACATACCTGTGTACATGAAATAATTTTTTTCAATTGTTTTTTCAATTATCCGTTATACATTATATAAATCAATTGTAATTGCACAGACCAAATAAATATTTGTCATTAACCATTTGTACAAAGATCTAACAGATTTTTAATTGTCTTCAAGTGTGTTCCTTGTTTTTGTGTTTGTTTTTGTGCGTGATCGAAAAAGAGTGACAAAATAGCATGTTGAATTTACAAGCAAGCACTACTTTTACGATATATAAAATTCAATTAACAACATGTACTGAATGTATCATTAAGGAGATCACTTGCATTTTGACACTTGTTGGTTTACCACAATGTCTACTCATCTTTCCTTAAATACATGCATGATATTTGATTTATCATAATTATATAATGATGATTTGACGTTTCAGATATATTTATGATAAATGTTTTGTTTTTTGTTGTTGTTGTTGTTTTTTTTTTATTTATTTTTTTTTATAATTTTCGCCAATTTGGTCGGATGAATATCTAAATTCATGCTAAAATTAAAGCTTATATATGGATCTGAGCACGTTACGTTTGTGATGCAAGATTGTAGCCTACTGATAGATTAAGTCATCAGTACAATGGTATGAAGGCTAATTTGTGCCATGTTGTATTTTCGCTCCGCGAGGCGCTAGGCTAAGACACTCGGAAACAACAAAATGATGACTTGGTCGTATAATTGTGTTTGCTTTCACCTTGCGCCCCGCGGTGCGAACGTAAACAAAATGTCCACTTTCATCTGGCGCCCGTGCAAATCAACCACCATGTGAAAACATGTTCATGGCCAAAATATGTCCATAGTATGGCTTGATCCCATGATGCTTATTTTGGGAAGCAGACAGTTTAGGCTCAATATCACGAATTTTTACGGTTTTTGGTTACAAGTAATAAACACTTAACGCGGGCGTGGATGTTTAATACCATATTGATAGTCCTTTAAATGGTATAAACATTAATCATAATTATATCTTTAAAAAAAAACTATTTTATTTTACCTTTAATGAGGAAAGCAAGATGAAAAAGAACAAATAGAAAAACACCAGGGTTATCAATACATCTAAATTATACCTTAAAAGGACTCCACTGAGGTTTACAAGCCTAAAAACATAACATTTGAATTTCTTACATACATGAGCTGGGGCACTTTAAACAGAAATATATGCAAAGATATACATTTGAAATAAATTGAAAGTCGTATTTTTATGCTTTTCTTAGCCCGTTTTGAGTGAAAAGCGTTTAAACGCTTTTCAATTTATGTCATTTTTTTACAATTTGAATAATTATTCCGAAAAAAAAACGAAGTGCGCGAATGATCTGAAATTTTGCACAAAGATAAGTTGTCTAAATCTACTTAAAATGGTCCATTTATCTGGAAAAATTATTTTTAGTCCCATCATGTCAAATAAACCTCAGTCCCTTTAATCAATAATTAAAATCAAATATTTTTGTTGCGGCAGCGAAAACACCAATGACGTTCGAGATCATTCAAACGCATATTTCTAAGACGTCTTCAATTAGTTCAGTTACTTAGTTAAACTTAAGATTTTGAGGTTTATCCCTTCTCTTGTCTCGATCATGTTTTCCTAAAAGAAAACGCCCTAAACGTGAAGTTCCAAGAACGAATGTTTTATATTTGAGGACGACTAAACACATTATAGCGGCCTTCAGATTTCCTAAAGGTCAAATATTTTTTTTTTTTTTTAGATAAATCGTTTCATATCATTGTCAAATCTAAGAATTAAAGATGGAAAATGAAATTTGCTGTCGATAAAATACATGAACAATAAGAAAATTCCTAGATATCTCTATCTACCAGTCCGCTGTTTATATGTAAATTAGTCAAGCCCCGATCTTCTATTTTTAGAAACGAAAGTCACTGACGCGTTATAAATAGCTCTCTGGACGCTGTGTTGAAAAAGACTTAACAGTGATATGATATACTTCTAAAGTAAAAAGTTATTTTTTTCGTTTTCAGATATATATCTAATACATTTGTCTAGGCTAATATGACTCACACTTAAGTATTATAAATGATTAAACAATGTAATTAACATTAAACGCGTGCTTGAAATCTCGTGTCATTAACTTATAATTGTGCTTACGTGTAAAATTATGAAAGTGCTTCCGTGAAACAAGCTATCCACTTTACCAGGAAGCAATTATAAAAAACTTTAAAAGTACAGACAGTTTTTAGAAAACATAATCTTTAATTAGTTAACTATAACGTATACAAAATTGCCATAAGAAAATGGACATAATCACATGAAAAGAGTTATGCATAGCATAGGTTTAATCAAATCTTGTTTTATTTTAAGCCTTGTTAAGGAGCATTCCCTGCTTTTAAAAATAACGTTTTTAAACATTAATTGTTCTTGAAGCTTAAATTTTGCTGACTCCACGAAGTGCACAAAATGGGAAATTCGTAATCATATATCATTAAAATTTATAAATTAAACGATAGAAAATTGCCTTATGGCTTAATTACACAATAAATTGTTCCTGAACGTGATAAAGAGTGGTTATAACAGTCTCCTGACATAAGGTTAGACACGATTTCCCACCACTTCAATTGCTTTCAAAAGCATTCTTGAAGTATTGACCTCCCTAAAATAGACATTCTCTAATTATACCAGACCTACCAAGGATTCTAGACGTATAAAATTGCTTTTTAAACATGAAATAGTATGCTTAAAAAGGCCACTAAAATTAGCAAAACGGCCGGTTTATACATTATAGAGTAAGCAATATCTTTTTTCGTCTGACATAATTACTTACGTTTCAAAAAACCCATGTCTAGTAAAATAAGTGAGATAAATAGATTTATGGTAGAATAATATTATTTGTCAAACTATACATCACGGAAAGATAAATAAACCATCTTTTTTTTACTTCATTTGCTTCTGACAAGTACAAATCTATTTCCATAAAATGGCATTATCAATCAAGAAATCTTATTTTAGACTAAGGTACACGACAAATATTTTGAAAAAATAATTGCCCAATGTTTAAATCATACAAAGAAAGATTATTTGTTTTACGTTAATTTTGTTTAAATATAGACTTTTCGAGGTACATAGAAATAACCTAACATGTGGCTGAGTATATTCAGAATTTCCTAGATATGCTTGGTTTCTCAGAATGAACAATGTTTGTATTTTATTTATGCCTGTCACAATAACCATCATAGTAATTTTTGTATTTACAAAGCGAATGTCAATTGTCATGGCAAGATTTTGATTGTTTCAAATTTGTTCTACACAGTCAAGAGTTTTTGTGAAATATTTAACAAAACAATGCGTTATTTTAGGTTTTACTCTCGATCCGCTGTCAATTTTTCCTACTCAAGTAGTGTATTCATACGAGAAAGGCAAGTTTTTAAATTTGTCTTTTAAGAGGTGTGATACTCAGCTTTCTTAACATTCTTAACTGAGTCTCTTTCAGAACATGCGTCTTCAAACCAAAGCATAAGAAATGTTACAATCATTGCTTGTTGGTTCCAGGAAAGTATTCGACACTGTGTATATGAGCTTATTCAAGTAGCCTCCTGCACAGTGGTACTAAAATACGTTTTGTATAAACTAAACACCATTTTCATGTTAAAATGTTGAGTTTTATCTGATAATAGAGAGCAGCTTGTATATGCCCTTGCGTACACTCAATATGCTTAATTAAGCCAAGCCTGTTTAGTTACGTTGTGTTTTGTGACTTACATGTACTTTAAAGAGTTTTATTTCGACTGATTTAACCCGGTACAAATTATTTGTAACAAAAACAGGCATAGAATTTCAAAGGAAACCGTTGATCGATTGTGTTTAGATTTGATAAAACAATTTAGAGATCACCACTTTGAAACTGTTTAAGATAATTACTGTCATTATTTTCGCATTATGTGTAATTTATGATGTTATCACATAAAAACTAATGCATGCTGCAGTAAAAAATACTTCAATGATTAATTCTGTAGCTAGCATCACTAGATTAACAATTGGTTGCAAAAAAATTCTTGAATGGGGAAACAAAATTTACAGATTTGTTGAGTTGTGTAAAAGCATTGCTTTTTGTTTCCTTTGTATGTTACTTTTTGCTGTATGAAGGTTTTGTTATTTAAGAAAGTGAAAATATAGGTAAGAATTTATAAATGATACATAATTCAGCACGTGTCCACTCGTGAGAATATTTCTAAATAAAAATCTCTGACTTATGTATGAGACCGTGGAACATCGGACAAGTGTTGCTGTTTTCTTTTAATTTTAATTTTTATTTTTTTAGTATTTTAGATTTAAGGTACAATTTATATACATACATGCTTGAATAGTTTTGTTTTTATTTTCTTACAAGTTTATCTTTTTTTTTAAAATACTCGAAAGATGTCTTGCATATATTTTGGAAGTCAGGTCAAAGAATAACTTTGATGAGCTTACAAGGACAAGTTTAAATGCTTTACAAACACAATAAAATGAACGCTTTATGAAGTATTTGATTTGTAAATTTTACCGAGAATATCAACAAAGTACATTCCATTTATGTCAGAATCATATATAACGATCATTTTAAAGCAGCTAGCAAAAGCTTTTTATGTGATAAGATATATGTTTTGATATTCTTACATGATATTCGTACTGTTAACAATAACATTGGTATCTAATGCAAAATTCGATTTAAAAGGACACGTTGGTTGTAATATGTTTGCCATCAATGTTGCATACAGTCAACTAAGGAATATTTAAACTTTGCTTGATTTCTTTTTTATTAAATGAACCACAACATGAATTTCGATTTGTCAGCAATATCTTTTTTTTTATTTTAATTAGATAATATATAAAAATTACCTATATACTAAAAGCTCTCTGTACCCAGGACCATTTCCCTGACACCGGCAGCTAATAAAAGTCGATGTTGTCGATAGTCGCTTAACTCTCCATCGAAACAGGGGTAGTTTGGTCTCCAGGACCTACCCTATATGAAACGCAACAGCGCACCTCCTTGATAAATCAGCCAAGCTGGACGCCGCGAGGGGAAAAAGAGAAGTACTATTTCAGTCTGTAATGTATGCATATTTTTGTAGAAAAGGAAAATGTTCAAATATAAAAACAATATTTTCTTTTATCAACTTATCGTCAGTTTTCCTCACAAGAATGAATAAGAGTTGTTGAATTGCATGTAAAAATTTAATACAAAAAACTAGAATCCACCCAAAAATTGCCAAATCAATTACAATACAGTTATGGTTTACTGCCAATTTATCGACCACAACGTCAAGTTTTCTTTTTTGGCCAGGTGCTGTCAAATAAAAATCATTTTGGATTTATAGCCATAAATAACCATAATGATATAGCACATTTAAAGTCATAAATTTTTACAACTATATTGCCTTTATAACTTATGATTTTAGATTACTTTGCATTTTGTATTTACTACCTTTAAATTTCAAATATATATGTAAAGCATTTTATTGTTCTATATTCTTGTATGTTAATATAAAACAACTTGACGGTGTCTTCACATCTAATTCGAGGTTGTTTCATGTGCTGCTTTGTAAAGTGACTCTCAATTCATAACTTGGTATACATATGTATTTTAATAAATAAAGCTGAACAAATTTTCCACGAACTTATCAATTACTTTTTAATTTTCTAATAACTGTCTTTCTGTCTGCCTCTGACAAAGCTTAAGAGGTCATAGCAGACCTCCATATAATTTTCCGGGAAAACTTATTAAATACGTACCATTTCAAGTGATTATGTTACGTCATGTTTGTTACGTCAACCAATAATCAAATGGCTGAAATGGATACATTTAATTTAGAAATAATGTAACAAAAATTTATTATGACATGACATATTCAATTATTTATCAAATGACTTATCAATTGCAAATCAATTTAAACATGTTTTTAACAATTTACATTACACAGTCTTAATCCGATATCTGCCAAGTTAGTTAACCCTTAACATAAGCATCATGAATCTACTGTCTTCACTAAAGTACTTTAATTATCAAATTGTAAGGAGCATATTATACTACATCCGGCAAATTACTACTTAAATTAAAATATAAAGTCCAGGATTTGCTGCGACCAACACTTGATAATTCGAAAGTAAAGTGTTTTTTTAAACAATATCATTTCTAAAGTAGACTATAATAGTGCTTCCAAGAATTTCCCTTTTTATTCATGGGCAATATAACTAAAACAAAGTATACATGTAATTTTAATGATGAATGTAGATAAGGAAGTAATGTAGTGTAAACTGCACCTTAAATTGTCACTTACTAGTCAATGATGTACTTAAATAAACTACACTCTCGTTTTATTATC
This sequence comes from Ruditapes philippinarum, assembly GCF_026571515.1. NCBI lineage: Eukaryota > Metazoa > Mollusca > Bivalvia > Venerida > Veneridae > Ruditapes > Ruditapes philippinarum. Next base: position 123,738 of record NW_026858808.1, read on the forward strand.
AGCAAGGCAATAATTGTTATCATTAATTGTCATAACATAGAATCATTTACAAAGAACATTTGGTACATGACAACAACATATCTTGTTTCAAAGTTTTATATATATTGTTTGACAAAATGGATTTCCGATGAGTTTTTCTTGTTATTCTCTATTTAAATTTCATATGTTACTAGACAGATGATCGGTTAGTTAGTTTATTTTTACAGGAATTATTCGGAAAAAACTATATGAAATATTATTCGCGAATCATCAAACTGAACATTTTTAAAAACTATTTATAGCATGTGAATGTGATTTATAGTCATCTTAGAATAGTAATGTATTGAATATGAAACTAAATAATTAACATTGCCGCAACATACACAAACACGTTACGTCACTTTGATGGCATGGACTTAACCACAATTCGATTATAGCATTTCAAGATCTGGTTAATAGGGATAAAAAGCAAATTTGACAGCTTGAATTGAATTCAGGTAGGTGCTATTTAAAACAATGGAGTGAGTTGAAATTGAATTGGTCTTTAATGGGCGAATTTTCCTTAAGTATTTCAAATATTTAAATAAAAAAATACACATTTATCATTTGGATTTTCTTGTAAAATATTTTATGAAAATTTTTTGACAGAGTTGTAAGTGTTGATAAATTAAAATAGTTAAAATATAATTTTGATAGTATTACATATCTCCCATTACAGACAGATTCACTTTGATATTATTCATTCCTTTCAACAGCAAATATGCCACATAACGTTTACAAATGACCCTATAGCTTTATATAAGTTTCCATTTCCAGAACTGTAGGTGTATTAATTTGTTTATTATAATTATAACAGTATTTCTTTTGACATTCAATCGTGTAAAGAAGAAGATTGCATATAAAACGTGTTAGAATGTAAAATTAGGATAATTTTTGTAAGGGGGATGTTTATTTATGCTTAGCGTATGAACTTTATGTTTTATGTGCGAAGCATGGCAGACACTCCATAGAAATATGTTATGATAAAATTACTTGACCATACTTAATAGTATAAAATATTTTAATGTAATTATTATCACCAGATTCAAATATTCGCACGAAGAACATAACCTGGTAACAGTGACTTTGTTGTTACACAGTATATTTTGGCCAAGTAAAATGTTAACGGGGCCGTCAATTTGACTATTTGTGGCATTGACATTATGCGTTGTATGGAAAAGATTAAAGATCCTATAACACATTTTTTCATGGTTTTAAATCATAAATATGATGCTCAAATTAAGATTTATCAATATTGTAGGTTCCAAAAAGCATTTATAAAGATATAACCGAATTTAACATTTCATGTAAATAAAGAGAGGTAATAAAAATATATTTTCTATAACGTGTAAGTCAAATTTTACAATAAGAAATGAATGCTTATATTGTAATGATTACATATAATATGCACAATTATTTGCAGTCCATATTTTACATATTCTTCGATGTTTGAAACATTGTTTTATTTGCATAATTATGTACATATATATAATTTCACTTAGTGTGGTTTACCACTTTGATCAAAACATACAGGATCTTTAAATCTATTGCTGGCGAAATATATCATATACATTTCAACTAATATTCATGAAATGCACGCGTTTGTCATTGGATAGCATTGTATCTATGTCAATTTAAATGCGCACAAAGCATATTTTAGAATACCGATGCAAATATGTACGATATTATACATCAAATGCATATATCAACCATCATATGAGCCAATTGTTTTCAGTATAATACAATCGTAACGTGACTTGCTGTTACAAATTTCTCATGAAACAATAATATTATATTTAATAAATCCGCACGTGAAGTTATAGAAAGCTATAAAATTCAATGCATAAAATATTCAATTTTAAGTGTCTTTATTTAATGCCTCTTTGTAAGTACATACACACTCTCGCGATCAATGAAACATAATATGTTTATTTTTCATCCGAAACATTACATGTGCTTAAACTTGAACAGTTGACAATATAAAGTAAATTCTCCAATGATAAATGTTGTTCGATATTATATACCGCTAGTGTTTTATTATTACTGTCTCTTGCAATTAAGTATCATACATGTACTTGGAGTAATCGCCAGATACACATATTATTTATAACTTGATTCAAACACTATAATAATAATGTTACCAATATAACGTATGAAGTAACTTAAATAGCCCAATATGTTTTAATCTATATTCATGTTGATACCAGAAACAAAGACATATATACTAGAATGAATGACATATCACCAATGGACTTGTTTTCCAAATACATTTTCTATTTAATCTACATTTTTGTATACATTTAATATTGTAATATTTCTGTACTGTCAATTGCATGTGATAAATTAAACAGTAACCATTTTGAATACACAACATTTTATTGTTTCAATTGCTTCCGAGAGATCAATCCTTATAGTTCTCAACAGCAGGTGTCAAGTGCCATTTGGCAGTTGTAAAATAAATTGCCAGTTGCCCTGTACTTTACTTCAGTATTGTAATATTTTTCTGCCTTTATGGGATCATTTATTCTAAAACGTTGAATGTCGATAATCAAATACTAAATGAGCCGCTGCTTGGGGAGCGAGCTATGTTCCACTTACAAATATTTTGTCAATTTTTGTTCAGACTCAATAACACCAAGTCTGCAGATTTTAAATAATATTGTTCTATTCATTACCCTTTTCTCAGAGTGGTTTACCATAAAACATGTGTACATACATATTTTATCCTTTTTTACTAATAAAAGCATACATTCAAATTGGGGAAATAAAGATGCATAGCAACATGACCAGAATAAAAAGAAAGAGCAATATGTCATCGAATTAACAAATAAGCTTTAGAAGTAATTAATTATTTCCTTACAATATTGTTTCTAAAATAAAAAAAAATGCACAGACAGTATTATCAATTAATTAACAATGATATTTTAGAACATTATGTAAACCACAATTCCAACTAATCTTTCCTATTGTGCATGATCCTTAACTTGTTGCAAATAAATTTCCTTTGATATTTTGCATGCTGCAAAAAATAATTGTTTTGATTGATAATCATTTAAATACCAGTATCTTATGTTATTAGTTGACTACGAATTTCCGCGTGTTAAAACTGATGGCCAATAGAAAGGGATATTCATCTGATGATAGTGTTCAAAACAACGTTTAACATCATAAAGAGTGGCGCGCAAAATTTAACGTTACCTTTTACTATTAGATACTAGAATAACTGTAATTTAGTCATATAAAAAGCAGTTATTATATGAACGTCTAGGTGAATATTCAAGTCTATGGACCTTGCTAATGTTATATGATATTCTTATCAAGAATGAAAAGTTCTTACAAGTTAATATGAATAATAGTAGTACTTGCGTAAATCAACAAAAGAATTTCAGGGTGTGAATAAAAAACGTCCGATACTGGAAGTTGATGTGATATTGTGATGTCATCTCTTGCTGTAAGTATTTTATTTTGCAATGTCATACCCCGCAATACACATGCTCCCTGTCCAGCCACTTAGATCCCATCCTTTTCTAATTTGTTCCCGGGTTTTCTGTTTCTATAATACTCTCTTATGTCCTCATATAGTTATATGTATATAATTGTCACATTTTCGGAGTGCCCTATCCCTGCTTTTGCCCTTCCCATTCTCGGTCGGTGCCCTGGTGGGTTCCTTGCTAGTGGTGCTGTGTGTCTAACTTGTGTCTAAGACTGTGTTCTGTGAACTTCGATTTATCTTGTTGATTTTTATTCTTCACAATCATCGGCATCAGACTTTAGTTAAGTTTTTGCGTGCAAGTTGGTATTAGGGCATGGGCTGAATCTTCACACACTTATTACACATTAATTAAGACAGAATTATGGTCGTTTCTGAACTTAGAAAACTTTTGTTTTACTACCAAGCACTTAGAAAAGTCGAGAAGATGTATTGTTTATTTTTCTTTAGTTTAATGCAAGTATCACAGTCGAATTTTATTATCAGCTGTTTTCACGAAATATAACCATCACTTTTTTTAATATGTAACAATGATTTTTGTAAAATCAAAGTACGGGTTAGTATTCAAAACAAATTTCGTCAGTTTTCGACAATATAGAAAACAATAAAATACATTTATTCTTAACACAGTCTTAACGTTCAGCAAAAGTAAAATGTGTTTAATTCATAATCTGGTTATTGTTTCAATTTTGCTGATATTAATAAAGAGAAATGTTAATGTCGTTATCAAACATTAACGTTAATTTTTAAATTACTGACAAGCATAATGCATTACAACTTGGTTACACATTTTCTTGCTCCCAAACTTGATAGAGACAAATTATTGCAGTCTCGTGACATGTTGTTAGACACGATTTGCCACCTCTTAAAATACTTTCAAAGCATTCTTGAAGCACAGACCTTTCTAAAAATAGCCAATCTCTAATTACCCCAGACATATCAAGGAGGCAGGACACGTCATGGACAGGTTTATAACATGCTAAATTATGTTGAATTCACACGGTAGATGTGACCACTTGACTAAAGCCACCGGCTGACAAGCATATTTATAGCAAAATGTATATTGATGTCCTTACTAGGTCACCTTACATGACATTTGGATAGAGCTCTAGCTTCAGTTATCTTGACACAGCCATCAATGCTTTGTTTTGACATCCAAGTATAACATTGACATTCTAGTTGTCGATCATGCGTCTGTGCGTGACAAGTAATGTGTTTTGGTTGGTTGCTTAACTGGCAGTTGTTCTTAATAAGCCCCATATTTATGCCAAGTTATATCACCCATGAATGAATCCCTCCAGGACTTTGGATTATTTCATGTGAGAAAACTATCCAGCTAGCTTGCGGAACGTCGATGTTTTTACCTCCAATAGAAAAGCTTGAAAGTCGCAATAAGACCGTTACAGTGTTGCCGCGACATAAATTCCAACAAAATTCTGCGAATGACAAAAATACCGACTGGGCTCCACTATTTAATACTTTTAGGAAATATTATGTTTAAAAGCATGGCATTGTCCTTGAGATACAGACCTTGATCGATCGTGTGAAATTCGCTTCACATAAATGCAAAATTGTTTCAGAGTTCTTGAGCATGAAACGACCTTTAAATCTTACAAACATGTATGCAAATTTATTTTGATATCTATATTCTTCAAAAGAATGTTTATCGGAACAGATATCAATGTACTTTTGCGTAATATTTCTTTGAGGTTTAGTGCGACCTTGACCTTTAAGTTAAAATTTTGTATATTCCATACGACATATTTATGCTAATTTTTGAAAATAAAAATAATATTAATTAGTTATACATAAATCACGATCACCTATCAACAATCATGTCATAAGTTTTGACATACAAGTTTGACATTTAAATAAGAGGCAACAACTCGTTGTCTTAATATGTAACACTTTCATACCAAGTTATTTTAAATTCTACCCATGATTGTTAACAAGGCACACTTGTAACCTCATTTCAATGAAATAATTCCCCTGACGAGTTTAAAAATGACCTTGAATTCATAATTAATATAAAAAATATGGACCTGATAGAACCATCTATTCAAATCTGATAATAATTTTGTAACTTTGACCTAAGCTGCAGACTCCTCTTACACGCGAAACGTCGTCACTATGTGTTAAACATTTATGGCTACTAATTAATTTTAAACTCGGTCAAGAATCGACAGAATAGTTGATCGTACACGGCTACATTTCATAGGGAAAAATCATCCCAAGCTCGAATGTGACCTTGACCTACAAACCCGGATCGTTCATGCCTTACAGTCTCTCAATATGCCACACATTAATGCAAAATAATCTCATGATCCATCCATGAATGATAACGTTATACTTAGCCTAGAACCCGAACAGGTAATACAAAAGCTGGAGGCATAAATGCTGAAGAAAAAGAAAGTAAAATGGGACTCTGAGCACATTCTTGTTTTCAAGCTATTCTCGTCTTTAAAAACTTTCATACGCTCGATTGCCAACAAAATATAAGTTCATACGCATGCTTTTTATGTCTGGTTCAACTTGACATTTTCAGATGTCAATTTAGTGCAATGATGTATCGATTTTAAGCAATGCACGTTTTACAATCGACAAGCTGACGTAGAAATATGTATAATACTCACGTCTTCAAATGAGAAATAACAGATTGACTTTTATTATTAAAACTATCAAATATTGTTTTATTGCAAATAACATATCTGTTTTCTTTCAATAGCGCACGTTAAAGTATGTATTTTTTTAATCTGAGTCATATTTTATTGTTCCGTTTTTCTTCGATCGTTCAAAATAAATTTTGCTACACAATGCTTTTATGAGATAAATATATATATATATATATATATATATATATATATATATATAGAAATGAGAGAATATATACACACATACCACCACATCGATATGCCAGTCCAATTACGGCACAGCGCCTAGCAGAACAGTCATGAAAGCATAGCCACTGCTCATCCACCATCACAAAAAATGATGGTTTCAGAACAGCTTTATATACAGTCACAAACTGCACTACACATTGAAACAAGCTCAACATTCGCATATATAGAGTTTGTTCTCTGTTATCATGTCTCACAAATCAACGATGACATTTGTTTACTGTCTTTTCACTGATTGGAACCAGAGAACTATATATCTATTTCCGAAGGTCAACTGGATCCCGTAAAATCAAGTAGATCCGTAGGATACAATGAATTTAGACAGATAAAGTATATATAAAGGGAGATAATTAAATTCAATACAGTTATACTTTCCCTGCGTGGAATCAGTTAAAGATACAAGTGTGCAGATAAATTGTTATAGAAATGAGAGAATATATACACACATACCACCACATCGATATGCCAGTCCAATTACGGCACAGCGCCTAGCAGAACAGTCATGAAAGCATAGCCACTGCTCATCCACCATCACAAAAAATGATGGTTTCAGAACAGCTTTATATACAGTCACAAACTGCACTACACATTGAAACAAGCTCAACATTCTCATATATAGAGTTTGTTCTCTGTTAACATATCTCACAAATCAACGATGACATTTTATTGTCTTCTTCACTGATTGGGACCAGAGAACTATATATCTATTTCCGAAAGTCAACTGGATCACGTAAGATCAAGTAGATCCGTAGGATACAATGAATTTAGACAGATAAAGTATATATAAAGGGAGATAATTAAATTCAATACAGTTATACTTTCCCCTGCGTGGGATCACTTAAGATACAAGTGTGCAGATAAATTGATAGAAATGAGAGAATATATACACACATACCACCACATCGATATGCCAGTCCAATTACGGCACAGCGCCTAGCAGAACAGTCATGAAAGCATAGCCACTGCTCATCCACCATCACAAAAAAGGATGGTTTCAGAACAGCTTTATATACAGTCACAAACTGCACTACACATTGAAACAAGCTCAACATTCACATATATAGAGTTTGTTCTCTGTTATCATATCTCACAAATCAACGATGACATTTTTATTGTCTTCTTCACTGATTGGGACCAGAGAACTATATATCTATTTCCGAAAGTCAACTGGATCACGTAAGATCAAGTAGATCCGTAGGATACAATGAATTTAGACAGATAAAGTATATATAAAGGGAGATAATTAAATTCAATACAGTTATACTTTCCCCTGCGTGGGATCACTTATGCTTTATGCTGTATGGGCTATGCTTTCATGACTGTTCTGCTAGGCGCTGTGCCGTAATTGGACTGGCATATCGATGTGGTGGTATGTGTGTATATATTCTCTCATTTCTATCAATTTATCTGCACACTTGTATCTCAAGTGATCCCACGCAGGGGAAAGAATAACTGTATTGAATTTAATTATCTCCCTTTATATATACTTTATCTGTCTAAATTCATTGTATCCTACGGATCTACTTGATTTTACGTGATCCAGTTGACTTTCGGAAATAGATATATAGTTCTCTGGTCCCAATCAGTGAAGAAGACAATAAAAATGTCATCGTTGATTTGTGAGATATGATAACAGAGAACAAACTCTATATATGTGAATGTTGAGCTTGTTTCAATGTGTAGTGCAGTTTGTGACTGTATATAAAGCTGTTCTGAAACCATCATTTTTTGTGATGGTGGATGAGCAGTGGCTATGCTTTCATGACTGTTCTGCTAGGCGCTGTGCCGTAATTGGACTGGCATATCGATGTGGTGGTATGTGTGTATATATTCTCTCATTTCTATCAATTTATCTGCACACTTGTATCTTAAGTGATCCCACGCAGGGGAAAGTATAACTGTATTGAATTTAATTATCTCCCTTTATATATACTTTATCTGTCTAAATTCATTGTATCCTACGGATCTACTTGATTTTACGTGATCCAGTTGACTTTCGGAAATAGATATATAGTTCTCTGGTCCCAATCAGTGAAGAAGACAATAAAAATGTCATCGTTGATTTGTGAGATATGATAACAGAGAACAAACTCTATATATGTGAATGTTGAGCTTATTTCAATGTGTAGTGCAGTTTGTGACTGTATATAAAGCTGTTCTGAAACCATCATTTTTTGTGATGGTGGATGAGCAGTGGCTATGCTTTCATGACTGTTCTGCTAGGCGCTGTGCCGTAATTGGACTGGCATATCGATGTGGTGGTATGTGTGTATATATTCTCTCATTTCTATCAATTTATCTGCACACTTGTATCTTAAGTGATCCCACGCAGGGGAAAGTATAACTGTATTGAATTTAATTATCTCCCTTTATATATACTTTATCTGTCTAAATTCATTGTATCCTACGGATCTACTTGATCTTACGTGATCCAGTTGACTTTCGGAAATAGATATATAGTTCTCTGGTCCCAATCAGTGAAGAAGACAATAAAAATGTCATCGTTGATTTGTGAGATATGATAACAGAGAACAAACTCTATATATGTGAATGTTGAGCTTGTTTCAATGTGTAGTGCAGTTTGTGACTGTATATAAAGCTGTTCTGAAACCATCATTTTTGTGATGGTGGATGAGCAGTGGCTATGCTTTCATGACTGTTCTGCTAGGCGCTGTGCCGTAATTGGACTGGCATATCGATGTGGTGGTATGTGTGTATATATTCTCTCATTTCTATTAATTTATCTGCACACTTGTATCTTAAGTGATCCCACGCAGGGGAAAGTATAACTGTATTGAATTTAATTATCTCCCTTTATATATACTTTATCTGTCTAAATTCATTGTATCCTACGGATCTACTTGATCTTACGTGATCCAGTTGACTTTCGGAAATAGATATATATAGTTCTCTGGTCCCAATCAGTGAAGAAGACAATAAAAATGTCATCGTTGATTTGTGAGATATGATAACAGAGAACAAACTCTATATATGTGAATGTTGAGCTTGTTTCAATGTGTAGTGCAGTTTGTGACTGTATATAAAGCTGTTCTGAAACCATCATTTTTTTGTGATGGTGGATGAGCAGTGGCTATGCTTTCATGACTGTTCTGCTAGGCGCTGTGCCGTAATTGGACTGGCATATCGATGTGGTGGTATGTGTGTATATATTCTCTCATTTCTATCAATTTATCTGCACACTTGTATCTTAAGTGATCCCACGCAGGGGAAAGTATAACTGTATTGAATTTAATTATCTCCCTTTATATATACTTTATCTGTCTAAATTCATTGTATCCTACGGATCTACTTGATCTTACGTGATCCAGTTGACTTTCGGAAATAGATATATAGTTCTCTGGTCCCAATCAGTGAAGAAGACAATAAAAATGTCATCGTTGATTTGTGAGATATGATAACAGAGAACAAACTCTATATATGTGAATGTTGAGCTTGTTTCAATGTGTAGTGCAGTTTGTGACTGTATATAAAGCTGTTCTGAAACCATCATTTTTTTGTGATGGTGGATGAGCAGTGGCTATGCTTTCATGACTGTTCTGCTAGGCGCTGTGCCGTAATTGGACTGGCATATCGATGTGGTGGTATGTGTGTATATATTCTCTCATTTCTATCAATTTATCTGCACACTTGTATCTTAAGTGATCCCACGCAGGGGAAAGTATAACTGTATTGAATTTAATTATCTCCCTTTATATATATATATATATATATATATATATATATATATATATATATATATATATATATATATATATATATATATATATATATATATATATATACGTGGCAATGTTTGGCGTAAAGTGCAAAGAAATATTTATGGGCAAGTAATTATAACTTCATTTTTGATGTGAAGATTATTTAAGGATTTTAAAAAGAAGAAAAAAGTTTGTTTTAACAAATACTACGTTTGAATAGACATTTTGGCCCCCACCTATATTAATACTAAGTAAACGTTATTAATATTTTAAAGGCGTATGCTAGCAAATAATCGGAGTCATCTAGCTCTTTTGCAAGAGTTTTTTTTCTGCCTATATCTCTTTATAAGCCGTGGCGGTGCCTTTATGTCTATGACAAATGATAGTATTGTTAGAATTGCGAGCCAGCTGACTTTAAAAATATGCAAAAGTTGAATATGGGACTCTGGGTATTTTGAGCAAGCTTCAAAACCTTCGATTTGTTTAGGTTTGACCACATGTTTTATCGGTTCAAAACTAAGAAACTAGGTCAAATCACAGAAAAAACTTTTTTACTCTATAGAAACCACAATTTTATACAAAATCATTTTGATTTTTAAATTTAACTAGCTATGAAATTGATGGATGAACATGATAAGTAAATATATAAATTTGCATAATAAGGTCATAGATGAAGCAATAAATGTTCAAGGTCTTATCGTTTGGTGAGAATAATTACACTTATCGTGCCATTTGTTATTCTAACAGTGACAATTCGTTTTGTTTTAATGCAATTTTAGAGCTGTTTAAAACGATCATTGCTATGTTTACTTGAAAGACATAAAACAAAAAACATGTATAATTATCTTGTCTAAGATTTTTGTTTATACATCATAATAAAGGTTATTTGACATTTTATCATATTATAAATATCGAGGAAAAAAGGAGTATTAATTGTCTGAAATTTCGTAACTTGTTTCAATACTTTCCAAATTAGGGACTAATTGATCGTAAAAATTAATGCATAAGTAGTTTTTTTATAGAGCAATAAACTATTCAGCAACTGAACACTTTTGTGTATAGCCATTTAATTTAGCAAAGAGATATATTTTTCCGTGGTGACAGTATATTTTTCGGAATTTGTTACGTGTAAAACGTACCATTAAGGCATAAGGTCATTATTGCCTTTTATCTTAATCAATCACTTGTCGTGTCTTTGACATTTTTGCCGCACACTTACAATGCAGTTAAAATAATTTGTCAGCATTTTTCAAAAACTAAAGATATCATGCATTTGTTAGCATAAAAGCATTAAACATTTTTTATAGACGTAACATATGTGTTTATATTTTTTCGTTGTAACTATTAGGGACATTCTTCCCCTCATCACACTGATAATTAGCTATAGTTTCTATATTAGAGTTGTCAAAAGAAAACTACTTTTTATTGTACAAAATAATGTAATAATGAATAGCGCTGAACGCAAATGGACTGAGAATCGCAATGAAACTGATTTTCAATTTTATTCTGAGTATATTTCTTCATCATCATTTTCATAATTTCCGTTCTAAGGACCCAGTTAGTCTATGTAAGATTTTAAAATTTTAAGATTTAAGGCTTTTTAACCTCAGTGGAGCTCCTTTAAGTTTCGCCGTGTTTACATACATGTATGCTGTGTATTATTAAATGCAAACCTTGAGATTCAAAGAAACGTTTGTTATGGTATATACATGTATATATTACAACTAAAAGGAGGATATGTTACAAAAAATAAATCTAAATTATCAATCTTGTATGTTTTATAAAAGGACCAAATTGTCCTTAATTAGGATGTTTGTCCTTAAAAATATAGTAATATAAAAATATAAGCCATTACCACTGGAAGAAATGAAACATAACCAATTGTAGTTAAGTTCTAGTATCATCTTGCTTAAGTATAGGAAAGAAAGTAATTCTTCAATTGTCATTAAATCAAATATATGCAATGATGAACTTTAACCCATGAAGTCAATTCGAAATGGTTGTCCTCTTTTATGATATATTCATAATATACATGTATATAGTTATTGTTATCATTAAAGGAGAAACTTTTGCATCAAACATTTTTTTCATGATGATATAATTTATCTGTTGTTGTAAAAAGTTTAAATTTTAAACGATTTTAGCCTCTAAGATATTATATTTATAAAAAAAAATTCAGCATTGATAAAATTTAAAATTAAACTTAAATGCATGTTTAATTTGATCTAAACAATTACAAATAAGTTAGCCCGCAGCATGATGAAGGTGATCAGAAACAGCTTGGTACCAGACAATAAGTAGATGACATTTTCTATCAGACGACATTTTGTAGCTGACGACATTTTGTTAGCAGACGACATTTTCTAGCAGACGACACCAAATGGGAAAGGATACATTTATATTTAAGACGAACGTGATTTACAAAATTTTATGATTTATATCCATGTTCACATAAGGTGCTGTCTATCATTAAAAATACTATCTCATTTCAAATGTTCGACAATTAGACATTAACATAAAATTTGTATAACGTAGCTAGCGCTTTAACGTAACACTTTCAAATTGCCAGGGGCTAATAAATAGCTTTAATTATTTAACGTTAAATGTTAATTACGAAAAATTAGCATTCAATACTACCAAACGGATTAAAACACTTGTGTCGTCTGACAAACTGCTAGGTAAGATTTTGTATAAATTTATTTAGGTTTAATAGTAACATATGTATAGCATCATTTACAGAACAGCATTTTGATAAAAATGTACATTGTGTTAAATAATTATTAATTTGCTCATAGTGCGTGTACTATAGAGAGACAAATCTTTATGAAATTGAGAAAACAGTTTTACTTGACTTTTTACTATAAGCTCTTTTTCTTTATAACTTCATCCCTTCTTACCTATAAATGATTGTTTTTCGTTGCAATGAATGTACCTTTGACAACAAAAGTTAGCGAAATAAATGGTTTTATAGCTCGTTGCATATAAGAATGGACTAAGCTTATTTTAATGTTTATATATTTATCATTTTGTTCTTGAGATAAATTTATCAAATAATAGTAACATAATAGTAACATGCCTTAATTATTTCATAGAATGTGTAACGTTTATTCTTTCTAAGTAATCAATATTTTTTAATGAAATTTATATTTTCAGTTTATTTTAGACGTAAACCAGATTAGTTAAAAATGGTTTACACGTATTTACAGAAAAAAATTCATAAGGCACCACTTGTAATTATTTTGTTAATTCATTTCTTATTTTATGACAATGTCGATGAGGTGATAGCTGTTCAAATAATCTGCCTTAAATAGGCATGTGTTGTTGTATCTTGACCACAACATTGCCGATAAATAATTGTCAATACATGTATATGTTTGAATATTTACTTTGTTTGTGCAGTACATAGTGATCAATGTTGTATACACGTGTATTAATAACAGACCAGTGCATTATTACTAGACATTAATTTGCATGACTGTCATGTTTAAAACAGCTTACATTTTGTTAATAGATCGGTAATACGGTAATAACTTAAAATTATGAAAGCACTTTAACCCAACCGCAAAGTTACAATGTAGGGAAATTATAATTAATTATAAGTTAATGATATAAAACACATTTGTCGACCACAATGTCATCTCGTCTTTGCTTCCTCCTTGTTGATATGTAATCAAGAGTTATCTTCAATATATCGTTTTTAACTACTTATTAAGTGATTGAGAAGGAGGCTCCTTATGTTACGAATTAAGATGAAAGTTGAACATAAATACTTGCCATTATTATACAGTTGTTGTGCATTTTAATAAAATATCCATATCATAAAAAAATGATAATGATTGTCAAATCTACCAGAATGACGAATAGTATCGCATTCCTCATTACTTAGTACATTGCATGAAAAGATGCCTATTAGAAAGGTCATAAATTTAAGGTCGATGTCCTAAGATCAAAACTTCAAAATGTCATAATGTAATTTAAATAAATTGCTCACATTTAAAAGCAACTTCAAGTTAGATTAAATCTTATTTCTGTACTTTTTCACTTGCAAGTTAACATTTTAAAACTTGCAAGATCTTAAAATCAGATTTTACATTGTATATTTAAAGTACATCAAGATTGGTTCTTGTCACAGCCTTGTCAATGGGCTACTTGAATAAACTTAACTTGCGTTTTATTACCAGCTGGGCAATAATTATAATCATTAATTGTCGAAATAAAAAGAATCATTTACATAGATATTTAGTGAATGAGAACAGTTTTAATTGCTATATCAGGTTTTATTAATAATGTTTAACAAAAGTCGAGTTGCGTGATTGTATGTTGTTTAAGAGGTGTTGTTTGCACTAAAAATGAACGAATCTTCTCCCGTGTTGCTGAGTGGTTGCCTTTAAGGGTTGATGCATCATGATAACAATCACGTTTATCTCCCTGCGTGATCGTTAGGGGTGACTAAATGGGTTCGAATTTATGGAGTCTATGCATCTCTTAGCTCCAGCAGGTGGGGTGGTTGATACCACTAGTGTTGCTTTAAATTTGTAATACCTGATGTGAAAATAATGGAACACATGGAAATAATATATAACATTAAAATTGCAATTTTATTTCAGTTTGGTTATTCTGCATATCATGAATTTTATAATTTATAATTTCTATCCACCGGGTTTTAAATTTATTTTAATTTTTTTTATCAAAAGACCTTTGCAAATAACAAAATTATAACTGCTTTATATGGTAATTAAAAACAAACGTACAAATTTGAAATTTTAAAATAATTTTTCAAATTTTTTGATTTTAAATAAATTTTAAAAAATTCTCCTTTTAAAATCGCTAAAAACAAAATTCAATCCCCTTTTCAAAAAAAAGATTTCTTTTTTTTTAAAATAAAATTTTCTTTCAAAAATTTTAAATTGTATGTAATTTTAGTTTTAAAAATTTGTAATTTTTAATTTAAATTAAAATCTTTTTTTATTTAAAACAATTTTAAAACTTTTATCTTCCAAATTTTCCTAATTAAAATTTTAAATTTCTTTTTTATTTTAAATTTAAAAAAAAATAATAAAATATTTTTAAATTTTTAACAAAAAAGTTTTTTCTCTAGCGTAACGAAAGGCCACTTTCACTATTGGCATTTTTGACATATTTGTACTTACATTTATGATATTTTAAAAATTTTTTCCATTTTTTTTTTTTGCAATATACCTGAATTTTATTATTTCGTGGGGGTGAAAATTTGGTTTTATAATTGGGATGGTAAAAATTTGGCAAGCAGAGGATGTAAAATTTTGTCGAATGTTATTTTCGTGGATTGACCACAAAAATGTGTGCCCCACGAATAATGATGACTTTGTAGTAATTTGTTTTAAGACAAAATATAATAAGTAATAAAACTTGTACAAATATATCATTGGAATAGCTTAGTCATTTGATTTCTAACATATGTTTAACACGAAATACACATCATGTTATTCCGTTTTGTACCTGACCGGAAAGACAGCGAGAAAAAAAAACAACGAACATATATGCAAACAGACCGTTTTTATAATTTAACATCCGTTCTCCAATCCCATCGATTAAAAAGGCGAGAAATTGTATTTCATTATAGTATAATTTAACAAATAAGTACATTTTGACATCCATCGGTTCACCGCAATATCATCTTACCTTTCCTTATGTACATACTATTTGATTTATTGTACATAATTATCGTAGTGATGTTGCATGTTGAAAGACTTGACATATAATACACATTTTTGATAAATGACCTTTAGAATTAGCATGTTTTGTACACCTTGATTTATATTGTTAAATTAAATGTTGATCTATCGCCTAAAGTGTCCAATATTTTTTACCCCTTCTATAAATATGCTCCGATAAATTGTTAGCTTAATTCTGGAAATTGGAAAGTTGAAAAATACAGACACAATTTTATTTAGCTACTATGTTTATATATTAAGATATAAAAGTGAAACATCTCACACTCCCCCTAGCACCGTTTTTAAGCGGATTCCAAACCTCAACGAATCAATGATCCCCAAACAAGGACCAGATAACCCTACAAATACATGTATAATGAACAAATGTAATAATGATAAGTGATTTTGTTTATTCTATTTATGTGATCCCTTTATCATAATCAAGTTAAACAAATGTTGTTTTAATTGCCTAATTATTCGCATTTCTTTTTCGTTTTACACCAGCCATAAAATATACATGCATATTCTTTTTAAGCCATATATTCTTTTAAAAATCGATTTTTGAAGATTTAACCAGACACTTAAAAAGGCTGTTGGATTTTTCAATACGAAACGTATTTACTTTCAAAGATATACTCAATTCTTTAGAAGTTGAAATTATAGTAAAAATGTACGCAATCTGCTTATATTCATGCTTACCTATTCATACCTACCTTCATAATCTCAAAAGTAATTCAGTTGTTGTTCTTTTTATTTTCAATTTAAACGAAAACGTCTGGATAAGATTAGTAGTAATTATTCAATGCTAATGAAGATTCTTCCTGTGTAGAAGTTTATGCAGTCCTTTTATCAGTATTTTATTGTTTGATTTCGGTGAGCGTTAAAAGGCTACCATTGATGTAAAACAATGACCGCTAAATATAATATTTAACATAGCATCGTGTACTAAGATCTTTTTCCAGGCAGAATATGTGTATACAATGATGACACGATATTATCTTTTAACTTCTAAAGCGAAATATCAAACATTTTATTGTCTTAAAACAACAGTTAACTATGTCGAGTAATGCAATATCTGTAAGATATTATAAGTTTATGACGGACCGGTATACAGGTAAAACGTAATTTCTTATAAATGTATTACACAAATTAGGTTGTTTCAATTTCAGTCGCACGATTGAACGAGATACTGGCTTTAATTTCTACGAAGTTACTTACATTTCACACAGTACTGTTTCTGTTCTTACACAATTTAGTTCACTAAAGAAGCAAAAGCTCCTTAATGAATTTCAAATACAACGTTTTTTCTCTGTGCGTATGTGTCTTTTTATGAAGTACAAAACAAAATCAAACGTTTTATAACCTGATTTTCAAACAAACTCTTCTATCGGCTGGTATTAATTACGTTTAAATTTATGAAGTTTATGTTTATTATATGTTATATACGTGTAATATATTTCAAAACTATTAAAATAAAACTTTATAGCAAAGAAAAAGTGAAACAAAACTGAATTATGTGAATGCAGATTTATTCTTGGTTTGTTAAGAACTATGAAAAACTTCAAAATTATCCTTGAATATTTTTTAAACAACTTCCCGTTTTAAAGTATTGTTGATCAACATTTTTTTCTACACTTCATTTAAATTTTTTAACAACTTCCCTTTCCGTCAGTCTTCTTTTTCATCACTATTTTATTTCTTTTTCATGCCGGGTAAATATCATGTTTATTATTCAGGAATTTCGAACACTATTACTAGCAAGCATTACGGATTACGACAAAAGAACAAGACTATGTGACTAAGTGTTAGACTTATATATAAATGCAGCTAATGACGTTGTAAATAATTTAGGAAATAATTCAAACTAAGACATAAAAATAACTCACGACCATCCAATGCTGAAATGGAGTCTTGAATAAAACTAAACGTAAGTTTACAATTTATCTGAATATATTACAAAACGTAAAAAAAGTCTTGAAATGAATCTTTTTATCAAACTATAATGATAGATATATTTGTACTAAACTTTCTTTATTTGATATTTTAGTGTTAAATCTACATTTTCATCATTGAGTCAGATAAAAATATAACGACAATTATTACAATCTATTTTAAAAGTAAAACTTAATGGGCGTTTCGAAAATTATTATAGTACTATTCTCTTAATCAAATCATTTAATTGCATTAACAAAGCATGCAAATTAACAAAACTATCAATCAATGTTGTTTTATTTGCATTCATTATTTAATTAGTAATTTTCTAGGATTTTATTGCGTAATTTAAAGTGTAAGAATATGCACATTATCAAATAAAAGAAGTTACGCTTAACTGCTAAAACAAAGTAACCATTTCATTCTGCTTTCGTAGCAAGATATAAATTTTAATTTATTCTGTCTTTTGTCATCCCATCCGTTAACATATCATTTTCATACTTGCATTTATTTTGGATCATTTACCATTCATCGCACGCTATGGACTTAAGATTATTTCAAGAGTAAAGTTAATCATCTGGTGTAGGGAAATTTGGTGAATCTTCTCAGACTCCCAGCCGAAGTATAAAAGGGAGACATTTTCCTGTACAACTAACGAGTCGTCATATTATAATCATTGTATCGGTACTCACTGAAGTCCAAAGCCTCAAACAAGAAATTTGAATTTCTTTGATAGAGCAGCTGTAGTATTTTAAACAGAAAATTTACATCTGATAATTGAGAAATATACTAAGAAATAAATTGAAAATGGTATTTCTGTGCTGTTCTTAACACACTTTGAGTAAAAGCGCAGCAACGCCTTTCAATTTTGAGTCATTTTCACAATCAAAATAATAATTCTTGAAGCACCTTGTGAGCAAATGATCTGATAATTTGGCTTAGATCTACATGAAATGAAGCTTTAATATCGGAAAATATTTCCAGTCCGGTTATGTCAAAAAGTGGAGTCCTGTTAAAACAATAAAAATACCTTCAAATGAAAAATAAACAAATTTCACTAGATGAAAGAGAAAATGTTTCACCTATCATAAGATAATTGACTTCCAAGTATGTGACCGATTAAAGCCACATTAATTTGCATTTAAGTACATACACAATTGTTTAAACCTCTATACGAAAAGTGTTATTATTTTTACTTAGCAAAATGCGTGATTTGAATCGGATTCACATCAATATATCAATTATTCGGCTTGCTAAATTCTCAACCCTATGAAAGTAAAATAATTAAAATAAAAAATGCATTAGTCTAAAGAAAGACGAGTGTTTTTTCTTTCACGAAAAACAAAGTATGTACATGCCTCATTAAAGATATCGAATGAACGAATGAAGCTACACGTGTCACGGAGATAATTTACAAGCAGAACCAATGTCATTTTCTCACGGTCGCCCTGCTTTTAGATTCGATTCATCGTCTTTTATGTCTAGACATGTGTCTACTCTAGTGGAAGCTCATTACAAGTAAATACATATTATATTTTTTCAAGGAAATGCTCATTTGATGTCATTCGAATCTAGCTAGTGATGATGTTATTATGCATTGAACACACTTGCCAGCATCTTTACTGAGTTACAATGCGGCTTTGAACATTCTTAACGTGTTGTACCATCATTTGAATTACACGCGAAAGTATTTTACTTGTAAATTAAAGACAAATATAAAACGAGGGAAAATTATCAAAGATAAAACATCAAGATAACAAAACCTTTGACATTATCATTGCTGAAGATGTTAGTTTTTGTTTTTATTTTTTCTTGAAATGCGTTTGCCTCGTTTTCACATCATTATATTTATTTTTTATCAAAGCTAGTTTGATTTTTTTCATATCATATGTTGCTAACACCTGCCACGCTATATTTCTTTAATCTATCAATTTTGGCAAAGCCATTTATCATTTGAGGAAAACAATTAAAGAATATAAATGAACTGACTGTATAGCGAATGCTGACCATTAACAAACATACGGAGGTGTTAACTGGTTTTGGTTTGTACTGGTCGCATTGGTAGAATATGTTGTCGCCAGCTGGCTCAAGGTTAAACCCATTGCCAAAAGTCTTCTTTTTTTACAAGTGAATGGTTTGTGAATGTTACTTCTTCTAATAATAAGACTCTATTTTCCTTTTCTTCCAGACAGATGAGCTCTTAATGACTTTGTCTGGAAGCTGTAAATCGTTGTCACTCATGCATAAATAGCAAATTACTTGTTGTGCGGTCTCCTTAAACCATACAGTCGGTTAATTTATTACTTTCAGATAATGAATTAAGTGTTTGTGAAATATGTTTTACTTACTTAACATTGCATTATCTCATTAAAGAAATGAAACGTTTTATAGCTAGTTAACTGTTATGTGTTTGTAAAAAGGGGAATAAAATGTAGCATTATCGATGTTATTATAATGATGATGGCAGTATTAAAAAGGACAAAATGACAAGAGGGTTATCTCTGTAACAAATAAAATATATGATTCTTAAAAGTAACGGTAATATCAGAACTCTATCCTAAGCAATTATCATACATAAATAAAATGTAAAGAGTGAAGGAGTATTTTAACTGCAGAATTTTAAAGTAAGTCTGACAATGTCTCAATGAATTATTTTATCAAAGTTTTGATGTGTTGTATTTTCAAAAAAACATGTATCATCATTGTCGCTTTGTATTCATCATAGAATAACCTTTTAAAAATTTGCCTTTTGTTGCCTTTAATGTTTCTATTTTGACTATTTTATCACAGGAGAATAACTTAAATGTATTGTTTTGAATAAATTGTCCGTCTATAAAAACAAGATGCACTTGATGAAAGTGTAACTATGACAATATTACATATTTACCTCATTGAAAAAATATTATATTTGGCACGTGCGATAAATTCTTAATAAATACTTTTAACAAGGGAATTCAAATATCTAAACAAATTTTAGAGTGTTATTGATATGAAAACTGCATAGTTTATCATATTTTGTTATTGTATTTCTGTAGGTAAGAGAAGCACATAATATTTCTAATAAATAATTTATTTGACGTCGGTGTGACGGCATTTATTGTCTGATTCTCTAACAGTTGGTGTTACTTGTAAACGAAATTATTCTGTTTCCGGATAAGCATTTGTAAATGACAGATTCTGTCTAGCTAACTGATAACATGTCATTATTGAAATGCTATTCCTGCCAAAATATAAACAACATAATAAATAGAATTTGCCATCGCCTATAATTTTCAGAAATTATTATATATGACGTAAAAACGAGTTATTGGAGTTCATTGACCAGTATAAAATGTCAAAAAGTGTTTGAAGGAAGGGTACATAGCGATATCTAATTGAATATTTTTTTTATAAATTTGTAAACAGGGAAATTATGCTGTTCTTACAATCTGATTGATTCTCAAAAGGATTGTTTCGTATACCGTCTGTGTTATTTACATGGATATTGTACGTAAACAGAATAAATTGTTTCGGAACTACTAAGTGTCCTGCTATATTGAGAAGGGTTTTAGATTATACTAATTATCTTAGTTCGATTGTGTTAAAAGATATAAGCTTATTGAAACACTCTCGAACCTGTTCCCGGAATCAACCAGTACTAAGCAATGAACGCAAAATTTCTAGTTCACGGAAACAGCAATCATAATATTAGTAGTCCGACGCTAAGAAAATTGTTTAAACCGTTTAGCAATGGCTGATTTTGTACATGCGCCATTCGCTTAAAGGAAATATGCAAACATATCTTTTTTAAATTCATAGAAGATTTATAGCTTTAAACCACTTAAATATTTTTTTAATATTTGATATGATAAAGCTTGCGGTTGATTCAGCTTAATGTTATTTTTACAAAAAAATATAAAGAATGATTATTTTCTTTATTGTGAAATGCATTTATTTTATCAAATTTAGAATGTGTGTACTTGGAGATGTGTTAATACTTTCTTCATGTCAAATTTAACGATATAAGTGCATCCGGAAATGATAGGTAGATTTAAAACGAGATTCAAAACTTGTCAACGATCAATACCATGAATAGTTCATACAGTACACGAAGGTTGTTCAACCTTTGTCAGTGACTGACAACAAATATGTTAATAAAAAGGCATGAGCTATTTATCAAAATGAACGATTGTATAAAGTACTTTTAGACAAATTTTCATTTGCATGTTCTTTTTTAATGTTAACGACCTCGGTTGACACTTAAACATTAATGAAAATCACATTTAAAAGTGTATAAAATGTATAAATTAAAATCTGATATATAAGTCATTTACAAAGCTGAAGAAGAAAACATTTTAAATGGCAGATATTCGTTGCAAATACAGAACTTGTATATGCCTTTGTTTTTTTTTTGTTTTTGTTTTTTTTTGTTATATTTTAACTTTAACATTTGTTGAAAATTAGATTTTGTTTAGTTAATTAAACAATCACGAATCTTTGCTTTAATGTAACTTACTTCAATTGTATGACTAGTTTAAATTAATAACTTCTAAGTATTTGATACATAAATATCAGAACGAACAACTTGTGTATTTAATTTCAGGTCTATGTGTTTAAATCTAGTTTTCGGTAATGTTTAATATCCAAATAAATGCAACCATTCGCAAAAAAATTTGAGTCTTCATATATGTGAATATTTGTTTAACTAAGTACAAGTTCAAGGATCAAACTATAAATATTTTAAGTTGGTTTTGGGTCTTTATATTTCGTAGTTGCATCAAGGTTCTCGCTAATCATAGCTCACGCGGCAAAGCTCTTTAAACTCATGATTTGTAGCTTTGATGTTGGAAAATGACAAATATTAAAACTCACAAAACACGAATTATTTACAACAATATAATATATAAAACACAAGCATGTTAAGTGATAGTTAATAGCGAATAATAAGGTAATGTTACACGATATGTTTTATTGTTCTGTAGGCAGAATATAACATGTCTTCAAGCTAAAGTTACGAGGTTTGGTGCAATAACAAGTTTGAATTATTTATATTTGTCTGTCTTACTTTTATTGCCTTGCTTTTATGCCAGTATTATGCGTGAAATATTGTTGGTCTTTGCAATTTATCTGAATTTATTTCCGCAAAAGCGTTAGTCAGAACGGAAGTGTTCTAAATTTAAAGTTAATTCTCAGGAAATATCATTTTAAACAGAAGTGATTGTATGAAATAAAATCCAAACTTGCACAAAATTGCAAAAGAAGAAGCGCTGCAATTTCAGCTTAGGATAGAGATGTATCTTAACTATTTAAAGGTAATATTCATACAAAATATCACAACTTTCCCTTAATATAGGTCTTCAATTACATACAATTATGTGTACCTATAGTCCTCTGGTTCCCGTTGCTAGGTAAACAAATGAAATACGTGTAATCTGACTAGCAACCTCTGCTTTTTGACTGTCTAAATCTTAAAGTAGACCATGGGTAATGCATTACCTCCACTCTGAAGAGTATTCAAATAGGCTATAATGAATTGTCAATTACATTGAAATTGAGGGGCGTAGGTTCAAACCCCAGAAGGGGCAACTTTTTTTTTCTTTCACTTTTTCTTTTTAAAATTAATTATGTATTTCTTTCATCCCTTATGGAAGAAAAAAGGGCTTGATTTAAATAGTATAATTATTGTAGGTATTTATTTGCTAATTAATGCCAAAATTTATAGCAAATATGATACCAGATATTTTCAAAGTTTAATAAAATAAAAACTACTCGGTAAAAGTATTTTATATTTTGCATGGTCAACCAATATACCTTAAAGAAAATTTAGGCAAACTTTGAAAATAGCCTCTCATTATGGTACATTTTAGGAATGATATTTTGAATAAGGCATTTTAGATAGGGAAATGGTAAAATAAGTGTTTAAAGTGGGTGGGGTAGGGTAGCATTTTTATACATATTGAGAACATTTTGTTTAGAAACAAACATTTTGCTTGTGTAATTTGTTTCCTGAATGTTATTATTTGTTTCTTAACAATGAGCAATAGAAAAACATTTTTATAATGATGGTATTACAGATTATTTATAGTTTCCTCATTTCTGAAAATAAGCCCTTCTAATGGCAAAGTCTTAGTTCAGAAATATATGCATAACTCCTAAACCACACGGTAAATTTTACTTAAACATGCATACAGGCTACCTTGAAGACATATAACTGTCCTATGTTGTCAATTTTACTGTTCCTTATGGTGCCCATTACCCATAGTCTACCTTAAACATGCACGCTTTGCGCAGATTCTTTTAGTCTGAGAAATAAATCGATGTCTAGAGGGTTCGAAACTTAATTTGGATACCTGTGTTCGATTATGAAGATTTTTTTCATCTAAAGTCTCGTTTATTGCCATTATCCTTTTCAGAGTCATTTCACGATCATTTTAGCATCATTTTAAAAAACCACTTGGGGCACTCATCCCACAGCATCAATTCGTATGTTAACTTGTTTGTCAAATTTGTATAAATTATTCAGGGCTTATCCCAATTTCCGTGACATTTATTTTGCAGCAGTCTTAAGTAGCCCATTTACCTTCCACATTTGTGTTTTCTTCGCTCGTTGCTTCTGTCGGTCGCCCAGGGCTTAGTTGTTTACATTTACTTCCTTATTAAGCTCAATCCATCGAAATATTGCTGCAAAGTAGACAAATTGTTGTCATAAAGAAGTTTTTTACAATTTTGAAAGGTCTCTAAATACTGATAGTTTATTTTAAAACAATGCTCTTCAGCTTTGAAGCTGTGACACCTGAATTGACGTAAAATTGTGACGTGACGTCATAACATAATGTTATATATCATTGTTGTATCATTGGAACTTAAATGGTGCCAAGTTCTTTATTAATGACACGAACAATTTTAGAAATATTGCGGCTGTCTCCCTTAAATTGGGTTAAACTTGTATTTAACTTGGACACAATAATTCAAGAAAGGATCCAGCGTGTTTCCTTTTCAACATTTGAATCTTCGATATAAAATTGATTGTTTCAGAAACGTTTAGATGAAAGGAAAGGAATGCTTATTGACTGCATTATATGTATCAGGTGTTGTTGCTTTTATTTCCCTGATATTACCTTGTTTATAGACAAATACAACAGGTTTTACACTGGATAACACAATAGATTGATTACACATATATTAAACATCTTATTCTTATTGTTTATATTTCACACCGTATTACCGGCGCCATTGATGGCAGATAACTGCAGTGATGGCAGATAGCTGAAATTTACCGCTCGGTACAGGTAGGTTATAAATTTGGTTGGTATTATTATATTACACAAATACGTATACGGCCCATTTCAATGCTATGAAGCTATTGTCCATTGACTGTAGATACTCTAAGGTAATTTTGGACTCGTTTTTTTTTTTAGACTATTTTGAGCAGGTTAAAAGTGACAGCTTCGGAAAAATCCGTGAAAAAGTCTGTTTTTTGTTAAAAATATCTCAAGTTTTAACTAAATGGCAGGATTTCGTGTTATTAATATAGACGTTCATCCATTTGGGTCACGCAAGCCAAATATCTATCCCGTGAGTTTTTTCTTGAAAGTTTTACAGACGTTCAATCTGATCCGGTCGAAGAACAAATGCTGCCGTTGTAGGCAGATACTTATTTTAAATGCTGCCGTCGATGGCAGAAATACCATGAAAGTGGCTAACATTCTGACAGAAAATCAAGGTCGATCTTTTATCAATCCTTTTATTCTTTGCGTCCTTTTAGTCGGAAATGAGACGTTAAACTATCATTTCTAATATTTTCTCAAGATAGAAAAGTTATTAATGCGGAATGTGCATCGAAAAAGCTTTTTAGCAACATTTACGACGTCACGTTATTAAGTTGGTTTCCAGTTCTGTGTACGCTGGTATTTCACTGAAACAACGTAAGGGGCTTAAATTCAAAACAGTGAAATTATCAGTTTTAACTCACTGATATATTTCTATAAACCATCGAAAAGCATGTAATAAAATACTATTTAATACTGATTGCCCTTACCATTTATGGATTTTAATGTATATTCTGCTTATAACGAAAAGCCAAATACTTAATTTGATAAAGATAAAAGATTTAATACAAATAAACATAAAAAGATACACATAAATTATATATCAATTTCAAAGTTTTAGAAAGACAAAGGTTTAAAAAGCAAATCCGAACTAAACTTCATGATAAGAAGCTTGATTATTCCACGTCAGTATACAGAACTATTTACGGTATTATAAAGGAATATCTGTTGTATTGCAAAACAGCTTTTGTTCTTACATAATTGCTTATCATATTTATTGAAAGCAAACACCAAATGCAAATATCTATTTTGGCTATGGTAGTCTGAGAAACTGACGAGTGTAGGTGTTTAACAGTTAATAAGAAATTATTTGGTTTCCTGTTTAGCATTGGCAGTTATTGATTCTGTCTGGTGCCCTTATTACCGTCGTCATTAAGAGGTTGTCTCATGAACATAATAATAACAAGCTTAATAACATCCGTCAAGCTTTAATAAAACATTATTTTGTGGGATAATCACTTGAAGATTAATATTCTAAAATAGAATGCTTACTTTTTATGCTTGAACAATAAAGTTTTAGCAAATAATATTTATTCAGTAAAGTCGGATTGTAATAAGATATAGGAGTTTATTGTTCCATTTTAGCATAATGATTGCTTTTTTACTGCATCTTCACCAGTGTTTTGTATCTTTTATTTAGATCCTACATATTGTATTAGTTCGCCAAATTATGTATTTCGTTTTGACTTCGTTGTCTTTTCTTTATATCCTTTTTTTTTAAAAAAAGAACAAAACATTTCTAAATTAAAACTTGAATTGATTTCTACATTCAAACTTAATAAGACAGATAAGATTTGTATTGTTGAATTTGCTTTTGTAGTGTTAAGATGAAGTACAATGCTCATCTGATTAGAGAGATGGTAGTGGAGTTAAAACACCATTGTTCACTTGATTTTTTTTTCTAATTTGTATCCATTTACAGAACATGAAAAAAAGCGTTATAAAATTAGAGTTTGTTCACCTCAATTGGAGATTATTAATTTAAAAATTGATTAAAGTGAGAATATGTAGGTTTACAATTTTTACACTGCAACATTTTGATTAAGCATGAAAGATTTAGAAACTATTTGTCTTAATCAGTCTTAAAGTTACCTAGTTAAACTAAAGGTTATTCTGAAATTAACTGGAGTTTATTAAAAGTCATACCATGATTGATTTACGTTTATTTTATTGAGAAAAATGTATAGATATATAATAAATGTATTTATTAAATCACTATTTCGAATGCGGGAGGAATGTTTTCGTGATATATTGGGAGTTTTAAATAGCTTTCTTTATTTATCTTGTAGTACAAGTAAGTGCAATTGTACCAGAGACATATGTATACTAAAATAGAATAGCATATTACTTATGGACATGTTTTCCAAATACATTAACTATTTAATCTATATTTTGTATACATTTAATATACTACTGTGGTAGCTGTAAAATGGTTGCCAGTTGCCCTGTACTATGGTGGCGAATTTGTTCCATTCGTGTTTTCGCCCCGCGACCCCGCCAAGCGAGAAGTGGAAAATTCACAAGTTAAAATGGCGGGGGAGCGGAGCGAAAACACGCTAATAAGCGAGGGCGCGGGGCGAAGATATATAAAATAAAACTTCGACCCGCGGGGACGCAGATCGAGTTTTAAGAAATAAAACGGCGGGGTCGCGGGACGAAAACACGCTTATTAGCGCGTAGGCGGGGCGAAGTTTCATACATAAAACTTCGCCGCGCGTCCCCGCTAATTAGCGTGTTTTCGTCCCGCGACCCTGCAAGCGAAAAATCGAGAATAAGCAAGTTAAATAGGCGGGGGCGCGATGCGAAAACACGCTAATTAGTGAGGGCGCGGCGAAGTTTAATAAATAAAACCTTTGTCCCGCGGGGGCGCGGAGCGAGATTTAAGAAATAAAACGGCGGGTTCGCGGGACGAAAACATGCTAGTTAGCGGGGGCACGGGGCGAAAGTTTAATAAATAAAATCTTCGACGCGTGCCCCCGCTTATTAGCGTGTTTTCGTCCCGCGACCCCGCCAAGCGAAAAATCGATAATTAACAAGTTACAATGGCGGGGGCGCGGAGCGAAAACACGCTAATTAGCGGGGCGCTAATAAGCGTGTGATCGCTCCGCGCCCCCCCCCCCGCCGTTTTATTTCTTAAATCTCGTCCCGCGCCCCCGCGTGGCGAAGTTTTATTTATTAAACTTTCGCCCCGCGCCCTCAATAATTAGCGTGTTTTCGTCCCGCGACCCCGCCGTTTTAACTTGTTAATTCTCGACTTTTCGCTTTGCGGGGTCGCGGGGCGAAAACACGAATGTCACAAATCTGCAACCATATTGTACTTCACTTCAATGTTGTTATATGTTTCTGGTCTTATGGGATCATTTATTCTTACACGTTTTGTGTTGATAATTTAATACTACATTCACCGCTGCAAAGTAGTACTTCTATTATGCCATTCATGAACAGATTAAATCAAACTGAGTCTGCAAATTTCATATAAAATTGTTATATTCATTTCTTTCGGGAGATCACCACTTTCTCAGATTGTTTTACTATATAACATGCGTACAATGAAATGATTTTTATCCTTTGATAATTGTAAGCATACATTTAAATTTCGATAATAAAGATGCATATCAAGATGACCAAAAGAAGGAAGAACAATATGTCATCAAATTAACTTGTTGCAAATTAATTTCCTTTGATATTTTGCATGCTTCAAAAAATATTTAAGTTTTGATTGATGACCGTTTTAATACCCATATTTAATGTTATAATCGTCTTTATTAAATAATTATTATTTGGCAACTAATTTCCCGATGTTTCAATTGACATTTGGTCAAAAGAAAGGCATATTCACCTGAATAAACCGTGTTATAACGTCGAAAGGTGTGGCGTTATAAATTTAACTGTCTATTTAAAACCAATCGTTAATGCATTTACAATATATAGAGAACAAACGGGGATATCAATATAATATATCAAAACCTACAGCATGTGTTAATTACAGACAACGTTCGTTCTAACAAAAATTCAAGAATAAACTAAAAGGGCTTTTTTTTCAAATTCTGTGCTTTCCGTCCGCTAATTTAGAGCTTAGTTTTGTGGAGAAGGAAAACATAATACTTACAAGATGTGAAAAAAAAAAACTTATGGATGCGATGTTATGTTTTGCTATTTATCGTTATTTGCATTATATTTTGCAACGCCATACCCCGCAATACCCCGCTCCCTGTACATCTCTTTGCCCTTATATCCATTTCATGTAAAAGTTTGTATCTCAAAACTACTGAAGGGGATGGGCTGAAACTAGTTATGGTCGTTTTTATTTGTATGGGTCGTCAGACCAAACAAATAATGGTAGCGAAATTTCAGGCTCTAATGCCGTTAATTGCAAGTGCCGAAAGTAGTCCGCTTTTTTGAAGCGGTTACTTCCCTTTATATGTAAAACTTAGCCCGAAAAATTTAGAGGAGATCACTGCGTAAATATGGTCACATGACAGGCGGATTAATTTTCAAGCAAAATAATTCCCGAATGGTCAAAGATTTCTAATATTGTTTTATTCTTTATAGATATACATGCTTATAGTAAGCGCCATCATAATTTACACAAGTGTTAAACAACAGTTAGCGTCGTTACAAACCCTAACTTGAATAATATGGTTTTCTTCAGGCCGTTAACATGTATCACCGAGGGGTTTGCGCGCTCGCTTAGGAAGCGAGAGGTCCGGAGTTCAAATCCAAGTTAAGGCAACTCATTTTTTTTTCAAATTCACGGTGATAGGGCGATTACCACAACTTTTCCGCGCAACGTCAAAATATCTTACTTCTGTCCGAGACACCGTATATTTCTGTGGTACAAAATGGACAGCAAGCCTGTAACCGAGACGAAAGCAGCAGATAAATTGCTCAAAACAAGGTAAAATCATCTTTTTTCTTTTTCATCGAACGTGCCATTTAATTTGAAACTTATTTATCTTTACTATATGCAAAATGCTTTATTAATAAAGTCAGGATAGTGAAAACATTTAGGGCATACTGAAAAAAATCTTGCTTTGATTATGAAATATAACGTATTTCTAGTCCGTTCAGTTCATATAACTTGTCAAAATACAATATAGATATGTACATAATTGTCGTATGAACAAGTTACAATACGTAAATAACCCGTTTTTTGTATATTTGGTATGATTTTTATGTTTCCACGTGTGTATTTTAAGGCACCGCACAACTTTGTCAATCATAAGATTAGGGAACCGCATTATTCCTCCTTAAAATCACCGCATTTTTCTGTCTTTTTAGCACCGTTGATTTTTGATATTAATGTTTGCTTTCAGAAAAAGAAGACGTTCAAACCTATGTGTGAACAAGCCAAAGCAACGTGCGAAATTGGCAAAGCTGCAGATACTGCAGCAACTGGAGAGCGCCCAACTTAGTCTTCTGATACATGTATCAGCAGTACCCCAATGGATCAGCGCCTCCCTGTATTTCAGGACAATATGCGTAACGCACCACATAAGGAAAAGAATATGAAGTCAAACTTTCGCAAAAGATTGTTTTAAAAAGCACATTGGAGACCATGACTGAAGATATTATTGAAATATTGCCCGTGTTCCTGCAAAAACTACATCAGGAAAATTTGTGTTATGACTTTTGCAACTTTATCAAATTAGTATGCAATAAGAAATTCCCATTAACAAATACATGTAGTTCATTCCTTTTGTTTCTCGATGTTGTTTGATGGTATAGTCTGCCAAGAACTTCAATCTTTCCATGTGGGGTTTATCAGTTTGAATAAGTTCGAAAAGGAAAAGACATCCTTGTCTATATATAGATATCATTGCACTTATCTAACTGGTAGTATTAACACAGATCAGACCATCAGAAATTTTCCATAACATAACGTATGATAACAGCAACATAACATAACAGCAAGTAAACAATCTTTCATCAAACTTTCATCAAATAAAAGTTATTATAAAACACATTTGTAAGAAGATTGTATAATTCAAAAGAAGACGGTGCCAGTATTTTTCGGTCTAACGGAAAAAGAATGCGGTGTTTGAATTCAGTGTTGTACGGTGCTCCAATATTCGGGTCAGTAGGCCTTTTTTCAACAAATATTCCCTGAAATTAACAATAGAAACACACAATTTTGTATGGAACATAAACTTAGGGTTAACCATAATCAATATACGAGCTCGTTAGGTCATAGAACAAAGAAATCGTCGTTATAACACATGTTTTTGTGACAAGTACGAGTCATGTTGAGGTACACACGATCTTTTGTAAACACTATTTCTTCGAAGTATGTGTGTTTTTGTGAATTGTATTATGCTAGATTAACAATAAATTGTCTCAAAAATTCGTTGGAGTACTTAAACAATTGGAATAATCTTGCAATGTCCAGCAGTAAGATATTTTGTAAGCTATTACCTGGAATTTGTTAATCCCGCCATCAATATTATGTCCAGAAATATACGGTGTCTCGGTCAGAAGGATGATATTTTTACGTTGCGCGGAAAAGTTGTGGTAATCGCCCTATCACCGTGAAATTGTTTAAGTCAAATAAATATTGGATCGAATATCAGTGTTGCAATTAGTCTTATAGCCAATCTACTACAATTAAAACGCTGGAAAGCATTGGTGGCACTATACAAATGAAAGACAAATTGTTTTATAATCTCACAACCTTCACCTTTCTGACATTCAGAGACCCTAACAAATTCAGCGCCTTCTGTGCTTTGATTAAACATAGTAAATGCTACATTATCAAGGCTTTTATTTAACTACCAAGCACTGAAAAAAGAATGGCACGTTTTCTTTTCCTACCAGCATCTCTTGTTTACTTTTCTTTAGTTAAATGCTAGAATTACAGGTGAGTTTAATTTTCAATATTTTTTCACGGAATATATCCATCAATCTTACTTAATGTTATGCAATACTTTTTAAAACGTAACTATAAGTTAGATAAAATCAAAACACGGTCAAGTATATACAAAATAGCATTTTCGTCTCTCAGACAATGTACAAAACAATATCATATATATTCTTAACATTTTCTTAACGTTTAGGAAAAGTAAAGTGTGTTTAATTTATAATCTGGTAATTGTTACAATTTTGCTGACATTAATAAAGAGAAATGTTAATGTCGTTATCAAACATCGTTAACTTTAAAATTACTGACAAGCAAAATGCATTACACATTTATTTGCTCCAAAACGTGATATAGACAAATTATTGCAGTCTCGTGACACGTTGTTAGACACGATTTGCCACCTCTTAAAATACTTTCAAAGCATTCTTGAAACACAGACCTTTCTAAAAATAGGCAATCTCTAATTACACCAGACATTTGAAGGATGCAAGACACGTCATGGACAGGTTTATAACGTGTTAAATTATGTTGAATTCACACGGTAGATGTGACCACTTGACTAAAGCCACCGGCTGACAGGCATATTTATAGCAAAATGTATATTGATGTCCTTACTAGGTCAACTTACATGACATTTGGATAGAGCTCTAGCTCTAGTTATCATCCCCTTACCTGAGACTTGCAAGTATTACTAAGTTTTAATGAAAACATATGATGTTGTAACGTTTATTTTGTGTTTTGTGTTAGATTAATGTTAAAGTAAAAAGGTAATAATTTTTGATATGTTGAACAATTAGTATATATGTGATTTGATGTACAAAGTTATTTTGATATCCATTTCTGAACAAAAAAGTTGATCGGAACAGATATCAGTGTATTTTTACGAAATACTTCTTTGAGGTTTAGTGCGACCTTGACCTTTTAGTTAAAATTCTGTATATTGCATGTGACAAATTTATGCTAATTTTTGAAAATAATATTAATAAGTTATACATAAATCACGATCACCTATCCACAATCATTTCATAAGTTTTGACATACAAGGTTGACATTTGAGGTGGAGACCTAATTATTACCAGCGACTGATTGTCTTAATATGTAACACTTTCATACCAAGTTATTTTAAAAAGTCTACCCATGATTATTGACAGGGTACAACTTAAACAGCACTTCTATAAAAGAATATTCCCCTTATAAGTTAAAATCTGACATTAAATTCATTAATGAATAACAAAGACATGGAATGGACAGTGCCATCTATTCAAATCATATTATAATTCTGTAGCTTTGACCTTAGCTACAGACTCCTCTTACAAACTACACGTGGTCACTTTGTGTCAAACATTTAAAGCTTCTCATTTTAAACTCGGCCCAGAACTAACAGAATAGTTGACCGTACATGGGTACATTTTATGTAACATTATTCCAAGCTGAATGTGACCTTGACTTACACACCCGGATCGTTCATGCCCTACAATCTCTCAATATGCCGCACATTACTGCAAAATCATCTCATGATCAATCCATGAATGACAATGTTGTACTTAGCCCAAAATCTTGACATAGGAACGGAGAGGTAATTCAAAAGCTGCAGGCATAAATAAAATAAAATGGGATACTTAGCACATTCTTTTCTTCTTCTTTACAACAACTTTTGTACAACATTATCAACAAAAAAATAAGTTCTTACGCATTATTTTTATGTCTGGTTGACATTTTCAGTTGTCAATTTAATGCAATGATGGATCGATTTAAAGCAATGCACGTTTTGAAATCGACAAGCTGACGTAGAAATATGTATAATACTCACGTATTCAAATGAGAAATAACAGACTGACTTTTATTATATAAATCTTTCAGATAGTGTTTTATTGCAAAGAACATATCTGTTTTCTTTCAATAGCACAAGTAAAGTACAAGTATTTTCAATCTGAATCATATTTTATTGTTTTGTTTTTTCTTCGATCGTTCAAAATAAATTTTGCTACACAATGCTTGTATGAGATAATATATATATATATATTGTTTAAACACGTGGCAATGTTTGGCGTAAAGTGCAAAGAAAGATTTATGGGCAAGTATTATAACTTCATTTTTGATGTGAAGATTATTTAAGGATTTTGAAAAGAAGACAAATAGTTTGTTTTAACAAATACTACGTTTGAATAGACATTTTGGCCTCACATATATTAATACTAACGTTATTAATATTTTAAAGGCGTATGATCGGCGTCATCAACCTCTCTTTCAAGATATTTGATCGCTGACAGCTTTTATTCTGCCTTTATCTCTTTATAAACTGTGGCAGGCGCCTATAAGGATAATATCTATGACACATAATAATGTTGTTTGAATTGCAAGCCAGCTGAAGGATCGACGTTAAGAAATATGCAAACGTTAAATTTGGGGCTCTTGAATTTTGAGCAAGCTTCAAAACCTTTTATTTCTTTAAGTTTGAACACATGTCATATCGGATCAAAAAACTAGGGAACTAAGTCAAATCACAGGAAAGACTTGTTTACTCTTTAGACACCACCATTTTATACAAAATCATTTTGATTTTTAAATTGAACTAGCTACGAAATTGATGGATGAACATGATAAGTAAATTTTAAAAAGTACATAATAAGGTCATAGAAGCAATAAATGTTCAAGGACTTATCTTTTGGTGAGAATAATTACACTTATTGTGCCATTTGTTATTCTAACAGTGGCAATTCGTTTTGTTTTAATGCAATTTTAGAGCCTTTTAATACGATCTTTCCTATCTTTACTTCATAGAAATAAAACAAGAACAAATATATTTTGTCTAATATCTTAGTTTATACATCATAATAAAGGTTTTTTGCCATTTTATCATATTGTAATAATCGAGGAAAAAATGAGTATTAAATTGTCTGAAATTTCGAAACTTGTTTCAATACTTACCAAATTAAGGACTAATTGATCGTAAAAATGAATAATTATGCATAAGTAGTTTTTTTAATAGGGCAATCAACCATTCAGCGACTGAACACTATTGTGTATCTAAATAGAAAAGTAGAAATTTATGTCATTACCACTGGAAGAAATAAAATGTTACCAATTTTAGTTAAGTACCAGTAATAGTTTACTTAATGTGTGTAACCTTTATATCTGATGCAAAAATTATTGTTTGAATTTTAAAAATAAGTTTACCTCCAAAATGCTTGTATGAAATTAATATGGTAATTAATTGCCTTAAAAGCGAATGGAGCATGTACAAAATCATTGCTAAACGGATAAAATCCTACTTACAATAGCAAAACAATATTTTGTTCCGGAACATTTTATTCTGTTTACGTACATTATTCATGTGTATTAAATAACAGAGACATTCTAAGTTACAACTTTTTCGAGAATCAACCTAATAATAATGCAAGCAGTTGATAAATTGTATCAAAATATTTCATAAGATATAGATTTATAACCTTTGAATAAAAGAAGGAAAGATTTTTGTTAACGTTTTAATATAACCAAATATATGTTATGATGAACATGAATCCATAAAGTCATTTCCGAAAAGTTTTCCTCTTTTATGAAATGTCCAACTAGTTTGTGTTATTATTAAAGGGGAAAACTTTGCATAAAACATTTCCTTCATGATAATATATTTTAATTGTTGTTAGCTAACGATTTTAGCCTTTTAGATATCATAAATATAAAATCATTTCTTTCAAAATTGATAAAATAAAACCAAAATGTATGTTAAATTTTAACTAAACAATTACAAAAGTTTTAAACCACAGCCTGATGAAGGTGATCAGAAACAACTTGGTAACAGACAGTTAGCAGACCACATTTCTAGCAGACCACATTTTCTAGCAGACGACATTACTCCCAGCATGCAAAGGGATAGGATGCATTGATATTTAAGACGAACGTGATTTACAAAGCTTTATGATTTATATCAATGTTCATATAAAGTGCTGTCTATCATTAGAAATACTATCTCATATAAAATGTTCGACAATAAGACGTTAACATAAAGTTTGTATAACGTAGCTACCGCTTTAACGTAACACTTTTAACTTGCCAGGGGCTAATTATTTAACGTTAAATGTTAATGACGAAAAATTAGCATTCAATACTAGCAAACGGATTAAAACATTTGTGTCGTCTGACAAACTGCTAGGTAAGATTTTGTATAAATTAATTTAGGTTTAACAGTAATATATAAATAGCAATATTTACAGAACAAGACTTAGATAATAATGTGTATGTGTTAAATCATTATTAATTTGCTCATAGTGAGTGTGCTATAGAGAGACAAATCCTTTTCAAAATTGAGGAAACAGTTTTAGTTGACTTTTTACTATAAGATCTTTTTCTTTATAACTCATCCCTACTTACCTTTAAATGATTGTTTTTCGTTGCAATGGAAGTACATTTGACAACGACAATTAGCAAAAGAAATGATTGTATATCTCGTTGCATTGAAAGTTTGGAATAAGAATGGACTAAGCACATTTTGCTGTTTATATATTTATCATTTTGTTGTTCAGATAACATGCCTTAATTTAGTATGTCATGGAATTGTTTACGCTTATTCTTTCTTAGAGATCAATATTTTTAATGAAGTCTCATTTATATTATCAGTTTATTTTAGACGTAAACCAGATTAATTTAAAAATGCTTTACACGTGTTTACAGAAAAAATTTCGTAAGGCACCACTTGTAATTATTTTGTAAATTCATTTCTTATTTTATGACAATGTCGATGAGGTGGTAGCTGTTCAAATAATCTGCCTTAAATAGGCATGTGTTGTTGTATCTTGACATTGCCGATAAATAAATGTCAATACATGTATATGTTTGTATATTTAACTTGTTTGTGCAGTACATAGTGATCAATGTTGTATACACGTGTTTTAATAACAGACCAGTGCATTATTACTAGACATTAATTTGCATGACTGTCATGTTTAAAACAGCTTACATTTTGTTAATAGATCGGTAATACAGTAATAACTTAAAATTATGAAAGCACTTTAACCTAACCGCAAAGTTACAATTTACGGAATTTATACTTAATTATAAGTTAATGATATAAAACACATTCGTCGACCACAATGTCATCTTGTCATTGCTTCCTCCTTGTTGATATGTAATCAAGAGTTATCTGTAAAATATCGTCTTTAACTACTTATTAAGTGATTGAGAATGTTCAAAAGCTGAGATGAATCCTAATGTTACAAATTAAGGTTAAAGTTTCTCATAAATACAATTATTGTGCATTTTAATAAAATATCCAAACTCATCATCATCAAAAATTATAAATGATATTAAAAATTTATGTCAAATTTACCAGAAAGACGGATAGTATTTCATTCCACATCACTTAGTACATTGCAAGAAAATTGCCTGTCAGAAAGGTCATAAACGCAAAGGTTGATGTCCTATGATCTTAACTTCGAAAAGTTATTATGTAAATTAAATAAATTGCTCACATTTTAAAGCAACTACAAGTTAGATTAAATCTTATTTTCTGTACCTTTTCACTTGCAAATTATCATTTTAAAACTTGCAAGATCTTTACACCAGATTTGACCCTTTGTATTTAAAGTACATTTAGATTGGTACTTGCTGTAACAGGCTTGTCAATGGTCTACTTGAATAAACTTAACTTGCGTTTTATTACCACTTGGGCAATAATTATATTCATTTATTGTCGAAATAAAAATAATCATTTACATAGATATTTAGTGAATGAGAACATATTTAATTGCTGTATCATGTTTTATTAATAATGTTTAACAAAAGTCGATTTCCATGATTGTATTTTGCATAAGAGGTGTTGTTTGTACTAAAAATGAACGAATTTTTCCCTATGCGGCTGAGAGGTTGACTTGAAGCTTTGAAGCATCATAATTGCAGCTAACGATTATCTCCCTGCGTGATCGTTAAAAGTGAAGAAAATGGGTTCAAATTACTGAAGTCTTTGCATCTCTTAGCTCCAGCAATAGGGTGGTTGATACCGCTGGTGTTGCTTTAAGTTTGGTACACCCGAAGTTAGCCTATTCCGGCGCAATATGACCAAATTATATTGGTGCACCGTAAAAACCAAACCAAACCTAACTAAAAAAAACGAGAAAAAAATAAAAAATCTTCAATCGGTATATCTTACAAAAATATGTCTTTCATTTTATCATCAAAATCAACATAATTAACCTTAACTTTTATTATTATTATTATTATTATTATTATTATTTTTATTATCATTATTATTATTGTATCAGAAAATGATTCAGAGTAAAACATTATTAATAGTATGTATTATCATTTGCTTATTAATAAGTAATTTGTAAGTACAAATTTAACTCGGTTATTTGACATTTCTATATAATTGTGTAATTTACAGTTTATGTTTTAAAGTGAACGTTTCTTTGTGTGCTTTGTGAACAAGGAATAACATTAAAATCAGTACTTTTTAAGAATCGTGCAACGGTACAACAATAATTATTGAAATTTTATTTCAGTTTTGTAATTCTGCATATCACATGCATCTTATTATT
This sequence comes from Ruditapes philippinarum, assembly GCF_026571515.1. Taxonomy (NCBI): domain Eukaryota; kingdom Metazoa; phylum Mollusca; class Bivalvia; order Venerida; family Veneridae; genus Ruditapes; species Ruditapes philippinarum. The sequence goes on from NW_026858808.1 coordinate 161,964, forward strand.
TATAAGATTTGCATAACCGACACGCGTTTGTCATGTGACTATTAATATGTATGTCATTATATATGCACACTAAAATAACTAAACTGTCCCATATGATAATATTATAGAGTAACATGCCGTATCAAATGATCACAAAGACAATTTTGTTAATCAAATGACTTTTTATGATTTTAACCTAAATTGATCATATGATATAAACCTTTGTTTCGTGCTTGTCGGGCTGTCGCGAAAGTTGCAAATCAATTCTTTGTACAATTGATGTTGTAAACGTTTTACAACTGAGTATTTGTTCAAATTGTATGATATACTCATTGTTGTGATAAATGAGATATTTAAAGTTTTGTTATTTCTGTAATAATTACAAATCACTGTTATAAATCAAGCTTAACATTATTTACAACCTACAATAACCCTTCCATTAATTGTGCAGAACAGAAACAATTTCATATTCCTTGCATTATTCAAATTAGATGATAATCATAAACCTTGACAAAAGTACCCCATATAGTATACTTTACTTTAGTGGTCTAAATAGCTATGATGGTAAATGCATTTACCAATGCTGTACAAGAACTGTGTCATTTTCACTATTTTAGTCAATTTGGGCAAGTTCTTAATGTTTTCAATTTGATAACCAAATAAAATTTTAATTTCTAGTTTTATTTTTAATAAAATTTCAATAATGGAGACATCACATAGAAGTGACCGTAACTGCAAAATTGAATATTATAAAAGAAAAAAAAAAGTTTTTTTTTCTAGCATAACAAAACGCAACTTTCATTAAGAATGATTCTTTTAAGTTTTTGTTTTCGACTGGTATTAAGACAAATTTGTACGTTACATCATCATTTTCAAACATTTTTTCCAATTGTTTTAATATGCAATGTACCGTGAATTCATTTTATTTCATGGCCATGAAATTTTATACTTTTTATATATGTCGATTGTATATTTGTACAAGAAAGTAAAATGCAAAATAATGCAATGCAAATTAATCTTGCAGCAGAGTATGTGATATTTCGTCGGATTTTATATTCGTGGATTAAGCACAAAAATTTGTGCCCAAAAATATTTATGACTTTGCAGTAATTTGTTTAAAGACAAAATATTATCAGTAATCAAACTTGTACAAATAATTGATCGGAATAGCTTAGTCATTTGATTTCTAACATATGTTTAACACGAAAAACACATTGTTTTGTACCTGACCAGAAAAGAAACAACAGAAAAACAATAACGAACAAATTTGCAAGCAGACCGTTCTTACAATTAAACATTCGTTCTCCAATCCCATCGATTAAGAAAGCGAAAAATTGTTTGTCATTATAGTATTAGTTATATAATTGACAAATTAGTACATTTGACATACATCGGTTCACCACAATATCATCTTACCTTTCCTTATGTACATACTATTTGATTTATTGTACATTATTATCGTATTTATGTTGCGTGTTAAAAGACTTGACATATAATAAACATTTTTGATATATGACCTTTAGAATTAGCATGTTTTGTTAACGTTGAATCATATAATTAACGTTGATCTATCGCCTAAATTGTCCTATATATTTTAACTCTTCTATAAAATGCTCCGATAAATTATAAGATTAATTCTGGAAATGGGAAAGTTGAAAAATACAGACACAATTTATTCAGTTACCATGTTTATATATAAAGAGGGTGTATTAATTGCCTAATTTATCGCATTTTCTTTATTCGTTTTACCATAAAATATACATGTATATCTTTTAAGCCATATAGTCTTTTAAAAACCGATTTTTGAAAATTTAACCGTTCAATATTAAAGAGTGATATATTTTTAATACTAGACGTATATACTTTCATAGATATACTCAATTCTTTAACTGCTGGAATAATAAAAAAGTACGCAATCTGATAATACTCATACTTACATATACTCATACTTACCTATTCATATACTAATACTTACCTATTTATATACTCATACTTACCAATTAAACTTATCTTCATAATCTCAAAAATAATTCAGTTGTTTTCTAGTATTTTCAACGAAAATTAGTTTAGAAGTAATTATTTAATGCTGATAAGAAGTTTATGCAGTCAGTTTATCAGTATTTTATTGGTTTGATTTCGGTGAGCGAATGCAATTTGTTTCAAGGGTACCATTCGTGTATAAAACAATGACCGATAAGTATGATATTTGATATATCTTCATGTACTAAGATCTTTTTTCCAGGCAGAATATGTGTATACAATGATGACACAATATTATCTTTTAACCTTAAGGAAAATATCAAACATTTTATTGTCTTAAAACAACAGTTTATATATAAGATTTAATTACTCTCATGTAAACTTTAATCTGCAACACTAAACTGAGTCCAGTAAATTAAATGCAATATCTTTTTTTATATATAAAGTTAATGACGGAAAGGTTAATATACAGGTAAAAGTATTTTCTTGAAAATGTATTACACAAATTAGGTTGTTTCATTGCATTTATATTTTTCAGTCGCAGGATTGAATGGGATACTGGCTTTAACTTCAATGAAATTACTTACATTTCACACAGTACTGTTTCTGTTCTGCGCAATTTAGTTCACAAAAGAAGCAAAAGCTCTTTAATAATTTACAACGTTTTTTCTATGTGTATGTGTCTTTTTATGAAGTACAAAAAAAATCAAGCGTTTTATAACCTGATTTTCAAAAAAAAACTTCTATCAGCTGGAATTAATTACGTTTAAATTTATGAAGTTTATGTTAATTATATGATATATACATGTAAAATATTTCAAAACTATAAAGATAAAACAGTATAGCAAAGAAAAAGTTAAACAAAACTGAATTATATTAATGCAGATTTATTCTTGGTTTGTTAAGAACTATAAAAAAAACTTCAAAATTATCCTTAAATATTTTTTAAACAACTTCCCTTTTTTAAAGCACTGTTGATCAGCATACATTTTTTTCTGCACTTCATTTAATTTTTTTAACAACTTCCCTTTCCGTCAAATTTCTTTTTCATCACTATTTTATTTCTTTTTCATGCCGTGTAAATATTCAGGAATTTTGAATACTATTTTCACGATTAGATTTCAAGCTTACGGATATAAAAAAAGTAACAAGACTAAGTGATAATAATCCTGGTTATGTGTAAGGCACATATAAATATAGCGAATGACTTTGTAAATAATTTTGGAAATTATTCAAAATAAGACATGGAAATATCCACGACCATCCAATGCTGACATGGAATCTTGAATAAATTTAACGTAAGTTTACAATATGTTTTTATATATAACAATACGTATAAAAGTATTGAAAGCATTTTCTGATATCAAACTATAATTATAGATATATTCGTGTTAACCTTCATTTATCTGATATCTTAGGTGTTTAATCTACCTTTTCATCCTCGAATCAGATACAAATATAACGACACCTATAACAATTTATTTAAATGTTTGAAAGAAAAACTTAAAGGGCGTTTCGAAAATTATAGTACTATTCCCTTAATCAAATCATTTAATGGCAATAACAAAACATACAAATTACCAACACTATCAATCAATGTTGTTTTGTTTGCATGCATTTTATTTGTCTTAATTAGTAGTTTTCTAGGATTTTATTGAGTAATTTTAAAGTTTAAAAAATGCACATTATTAAATTTTAGATGTTACGCATAACTTCTAAAACAAAGTAGCCAAATCATTCTGCTTCCGTAGCAAGATGTATGATGATATAAGTTTCATTTATTCTGTATTTTGCCATCCCATTCTTTAACATATCATTATCATTCTTGCATTTATTTTGGATCATTTACCATTCATTGCACGCTATAGACATAATATTCTTTCAAGAGTAAAGTTAATCATCTGGTGTAGGGAAATTTGGAGAACCTTCTCAGACTCTACCCAAAACTGAAGTAAATGTATCACAAAGGGAGCTTACGAGTCGCCATATTATCATCACTGCATCGGTACTAACTGAGGTCCAAAGCCTCAAATAAGAAATTTGAATTTCTTTGATAGAGCAGCTGTAGCATTTTAAACAAAAAGATTTGCATCTGATAATTGAGAAATATAGTATTACCCAGAAATAAATTGAAAATGTTTTTCCGTGCTGTTCTGAACACACTTTGAGTAAAAGCGCAGCAACGCCTTTCAATTTTAAGTCATGTTCACAATCAAAATATTAATTCTTGAAGCACATTGTGAGCAATTGATCTGATATTTTGGCAATTGATCTGATATTTTGGCATAGATCTACATGAAATGAAGCTTTAATCTCGAAAAAATATTTCCAGTACTGTTATGTGAAAACGTATAGTCACTTTACAACCATAAAACTTTTCTGCAAATAAAAAATAAACAAACTTAACAAGATGAAAGAGAAAATGTTTAATATATTATAAGAATATGGACTTCCAACAATGTCACCGATTAAAGCCACTGTGACATTAATTTTCATTTGAGTACAAACACATTCATTTAAACCACTGTAGGAAAAGTGTTACTATTTTTACTTGCTTTTTAAAATCCAGCAAAATAAGTGATTTCAATCGGATTCACATCAAAGTATCGACTTTTGGCTTGCAAAATCCTCAATCCTATGAAAGTAAAATAATTTATATATATAAATGCATGAGTCCAAAGAAAGAAAAGTGTTTTTTCTTTCACGAAATACAAAGTATGTATATACATCATTAAAGATATAAAATGTACGAAGGAAGCTACACGTGTCAAGGAGATAATTTACAAGCAGAACTAATGTCATTTTCTCACAGTCGCCGTGCTTTTAGATTCTATTCATTGTCTTTAATGTCTAGACATGTGTCTATTCAAGTGGAAGCTCATTACAAGTAAATACATATTATATTTTTAAAGTAAATACTCATTTGATGTCATTAAAATCTAGCAAGTGATGATCCTATGCATTGAGCACACTTTTAAGTATCTTTACTCAGTCTTTATAATACTTTACAATGCGGCTTTGAACATTCTTAACGTATTGTTCCATCATTTTAGTTACATGCGAAAGTCTTTTACTTGTAAATTAAGAACAAATATCAAACAATGACAGTTTGAAAGATAAAACATCAAGTTAACAAAACCTTTGACACAAACATTGCTGTAAAAGTTGGTTTTTGTTTTGTTTTTCTTGTAATATGTTTGCCTCGTTTTCACATCATTATACATTAAATTTTTATCAAAGCTAGTTTGAATGTTTTTCATGTCTTATGTTGCTAACACTTTTATCTATCAATTTGGGTTAAGCTATCAGTTATTTTAGTAAATACGGAGATGCTGACTGGTCTTTGCTTGCACTGGTCGCATGGGTAGAATATGTAATTTCGCCAGCTGACTCAAGATTAAAGTCATAGCCATATGTCCTCTAATTTTTTTTTTGACAATTGAATGGTTTGTGAATGTTACTTTTAAGACTGGCATTTTGATGATACAACTCTATTTTCCTTTTTTCCTTCCAGACAGCTGAGCTCTTAATGACTTTGCCTGGAAGCTGTAAATCGTTGTCACTCATGCATTAATAGCAAATTACTTGTTGTCAAATTTAGTGGTCTCATTTAACCAAACAGTTGGTGAATTTATTACTTTCAGATAATGAATTAAGTGTTTGTGAAATATGCTTAGCTTACTTAACAATGCCTTATCTCATTAAAGAAATGATACGTTTTATAGCTAGTTAACTATTATGGGTGTGTAATTAAGGGGGAATAAAATGAAGAATTATCGATATGATGATGATGAAAATAATGATTACTCTATTAAAGGTTCAGAATGACAAGAGGTTAATCTCTGTTACATATAAAATATGATTCTTAAAAGTAACTATCATACAAAACTCAACTGTAAGCAAGTATTACTGTAACATTTGTATTCATAAATAGAAATGTAAATATTGAAGAAATATTTTAACTGCACTTGGTTTAAAGTGATTAAAGTGAAGAAGATCATTCTAAAACATGAGCAGAATCATAACAATGACTTTATATCAATAAAAACATGTATCAAAGTTTAAATGTTTTGTATTTTTACATTACTTATCATTATCGCTTAGTATTCATTATAAAATAACCTCTTTAAATTTTGCCTTTTTGTGGCCTTTAATTATTCCATTTTGACTATTTTATAACAGGAGAATAATCTAAATGTATTGATTTGAGTTTATTGTCTTTCTATACAAAGGTGATCTGAAAGTGTATGACAATAATAAACAGTTACCTCATAAGGAGCATTATTATATTTATCATGTCCGATACATTCATAACAAGAGAACTCAAATATCTAAACAAATTTTAAAGTTTACTATTATGAAAAGTATGCATTCCATCAAATTCTGTTATTGTGTTTCGTTAGATAAAGAAAACACATTATATTTCTAATAACGCACTGATTTGACACCGACTTGACACAGACAATTATTGTCTGATTCTCTTATAGTAGGTGTTACTTGTATACGAAATTATTATGTTTCCGGACAAGCATTTGTAAATGACAGATTCTGTCTAGCTATCTTATAAATGTCATTATTGAAATGTTATTCACGCCAAAATAAAAACAACATAATAAATACTAATTTGCCAGTGCCTTCAATTTTCAGAAATTATTATACGTGACGTAAAAAACGAGATATTTGAGTTCATTGACTGTCAGGAGTAACAGTTAGTGCTCTAACTAACTGAGCTATCGCGCCACCTTACCTTACTTGAATTACTAGTCCGACGCGTTAGCCACTCGACCACGTCATTGTTAAAGGAAGGGTTTTAGCCGTTTATCAATGGCTGAGTTTGAACATGCGCCATTCTCTTTAAAGGAAATATACAAACATAATATTTTTCATACATATATGTTGCAAGTCATTTTTTTCAAAATTAAAATAATGATTGTTGCAGCAGATATATAGCTTGAAACCACTTAAATATCTTTTTTAGATATTTTTAGATAAAGCTTGCAGTTGATTCAGTTTAATGAATACACAAAAATATATACAAAAATGTAAAGAATGATTATTTTCTTCATTGGGAAATGCATTCATTTTTATGAAATTCAGAATTGTGTACTTGGAGATGTATTAATACTTTCTTCAGGTCAGATGGTTTTCAAATTTAACGATTAATTTGAATAGCATCCGGAAATGTTAGATTGCATTAAAATGAAATTCAAAACTTGTCACCTATCAATGTATAGTTAATACAGTATACGAAGGTTGTTCAACATGGTCCGTGACTGACAACAAGAATGTAAACAATAAGGCATGAGCCATCTATTAAAATGCATTTAGACACATTTTCATTTTGGATGTGTACTTTTTTATGTCATCGGCCTCGATTGACACTAAAACTGTATTGGAATTATACCTTAAATTGTATTAAAAATGCATTAATTAAAAGGTGATATATTAGTGATTTATAAAGCTAAAGAAGTAATTTTTTTCAGTGGCAGATATTCATTGCAAAGAAATAACTTGTATCTGCCTTTGTTTTTTGTTTTTTTATTTTCGTTATATTTTAACTTCAGCATTTGTTGAAATTAGATTTTGCTTTTTTGATTAAACGAACATGAATCTTTGCTTTAATGTTACTTAATTCAATTGCGAGACTAAAATCTAATATTTGCTTTAAACTAAAAACTACTAAGTATTTGATACATAAATATCAGTACGAACAACTTGTGTATTGAATTTCAGGTCTATGCGTTTAAATATAGTGTTCGTTAATGCTTAATATCCAAATTAATACAACTATCCGCCAAAATTGCTTGAATATTTATGTATGTGAATATTTGTTTAACTTAGTACAAGTTTAATAGTCAAACTATAATTATTTTGAGTTGGTTTAGGTCTTTACATTTCGTAGTTGTATCAAGATTTTCGCAAATCTTAGCTCACGCGGTATAGCTCTTTAAACTCATGATTTGTAGCTTTGATGTTGGAAAATGACAAATATTAAAACTCACAAAACACAAATTATTTACAAGAATATAATATATGAAACACAAACATGTTAAGTGATAGTTAATAGCGAACAATAGGGTGATGTTACACGATATGTTTTATTGTTTTGTCGGTAGAATATAACGTGTCTTGAAGCTAGATTTACGAGGTTTGGTGCAATAACAAGTTTGAATTATTTATATTTGTCTGTCAAACTTTTATTGCCGTGCTTTTATGCTCGTATTATGTGTGAAATATTGTTTTTCTTTGCAATTTGTATGAATTTATTTCCGCAAAAGCGTTAGTCAGAACGGAAGTATTCAAAATTTAAAGTAAGTTATCAGGAAATATCATTTTAAGTAGAAGTTATTTTTTTAAATCAATTCTAAACTTGTACACAATTGCGAGAGAAGCATCATTGCAATTTCAGCTTTGGATAGACATTTGTATGGTGGCTGATTTGTGCCATTTGTGTTTTTGCATCGCGACCCCGCCGAGCGAAAAGTCGAGAATTAACAAGTTAAAACGGCGGGGTCGCGGGGCGGAAACACGCTAGTAAGCGAGGGCGCGGAACGAAGTTTAATAAATGAAACTTTGCCCAGCGAGGGCGCGGGACGAGATTTAAGAAATAAACCGGCAGGGCGTGGAGTGAAAACACGCTCATTAGCGCCCCCTCTAATGAGCGTGTTTTCGCTCCGCACACCCGCCATTCAAAATTGTTAAGTATCGACTTTTCGCTTAGCGGGACCGCGAAACGAAAACACGCTAATTAGCGCGGGCGTGCGACGAAGTTGTATTAATTTAATTCGCCCTGCGTTTTATTTATTTTAACTTTGCCCGCGCCCTCGCTAATTAGCGTGTTTTCGCTCCGTGCCCCCTCCGTTTTAACTTGTTAATTTTCGATTTTTCGCTTGGCTGGGTCGCGGGACAAAAACACGCTTATTAGCGGAGGTGCGTGGAGAAGTTTTATTTATCAAACTTTGCCCCGCGCCCGCGCTAATTAGCGTGTTATCGCCCCGCGACCCCGCCGTTTTTTCTTAAATCTCGCCCCCGCCATTTAAACTTTTTAATTTTCGACTTTTCGCTTGGTGGTGTCGCGGTGCAAAAACACAAACGGCACAAATCAGCCACCATACACTTGGGTAAATATTTAGAGGTAATATGTAACAGTATGAGCACATGCCACTTAATAGCCTAATCGTATGCATTTATTTTAATATTGAAAGCTTTTTTTGTATATTGTTAATGGTATTGACCTCTGGTGACTTTTTAACATATATGTGGTTTTAAAATGTCTTTATCATTGCAAGTTGAGTAAGTACATAAGAATTTTTAAGGCCGTTAGCAGGGCAAAGTAAAAAAATGAATGCGTTATGGCTATTTTCAACGATTGCCGGGTTTTGCTTAAACCTACTATTTAGAACATTTAATTGTATACTTAAATGATTGGAAATCATACACTATTTACCTAGATTATTGAGCTGGTTTTGACTCATTCACTGTTTGAATAAAACTTTGACGAGTTCAGGATTTTTTATATTAAAATGTTCGCAATTTAGCACTTATTATACTCTGTAAATAATTGTTTAGAGGTAAACGTTACAAGGAATGCAGAATTGTTCATAGACGTATACTAATAGGATGTGTGCGTTTTGTCTTTGGCCGAAACAAAAATAATTAATCAAGGAGACAAGAATTAAACAATTTTTTGGGGATCTTTGTAGCTTAATGGTGTTACGCTGCAACCATTTCTCTTTGTTTAACGTTATAAATTAATGTTAATGAAATATGTATTTAAACTTATAAATGATAGAAGTATAGCATAAAGATAGAAATACTCGTAGTTTTTTATTGCGAAATACAACAACACGAAACTGTTTAGTTTGAATAATGTTTATTTGTCTCTCATACTTTTATCGTCAAGTTAAATTCCAATTAATTGGAATTAAACATTTATAGTAAATGCGTGTTAGATAAGTTTTCGCAATTTCAACTTGTTTTACCATCATTGAAACGAATAAACCTGATTCTGTTCGTATTTTATTCCATTTTGTCTCGAGCGATTCCATAAATTTTCATATTATTATAAATTCTGATCAAAATATTACAAATTTTCCTTAATACAGGTCTCACTCTTTTCAAACAGTTATGTTAATCTATATTGAAGTCCCAGGGTCCCCTTTTCTGTGCCCGAAAATACTACAAATGTACTAGTAAAACAAAATGCTCAAAATAAAAATTTTGTTCAAACCCTAACAGGGACAAACCATTGTTTTCTTAAGCACGAGACTTTACACTTAGTACTGTTTGGTTCAAAAAACAGATTATTAAAACTCTTGTCATTTTTCTCACGGCCGTCTAGCTTCCAGATTTTTCATTATTCCTTTTCATCGAGTCTTATGTCGGGTCTTAGTGTCTAAAAAATTTTTTAATTGGTTTTTGTAATTAATATGCTACATAATCTATAGGGGGAAAAGGAATATATTACAAATAACAACTTATGTTTGTTTATTGCCATTAATATATGAACATATACCGTAGAAAATATATTTCATTTGTTATAATACTATTTTATACTAATTGTCCTTTAATTACCATTCATTGTTTTAAATGTATATTAAGATATATTTGGATATAAAATATATATAAAACGAAAAGCCAAATACTTAGTTTGATAAAAGATAAAAGATTTAATACAAATACATGTAGACATTAAAAATACAAAGATATTATAATTAGTCACGCAAGTTGAATTTCAAACGTTTAGAAAAATAAAGTCCGAACTAAACTTCATGTTAAAGTGATAGGAAACTTGTTTTATTTAACGTCACTATACAGAAACGTTTACGGTATTATAAAGGAATATATGTTGTATTGCAAAACAGCTTTTATTCTTATAACTTTTCTCTTCATATCTATTGAATGCAACAACAATATATGTTAATTTCTATTTTGCCTATGATAGTCTGAGAAACTGACGATTAACAGTTGATAAGAAAATTATTTGGTTTCTTGTTTAGCATTGGCAGTTATTGATTCTGTCTGGTGCCCTTATTACCGTCGTCATTAAGAGGTTTTCTTGTCAACATAATAATAACAAGCTTAATAACATCCGTCAAGCTTTAATAAAACATTATTTTGTGGGAGGATAACTTGAAGATTAATATTCTAAAAATAGATTGCTTACTTTTTCTATGCTTGAACAATAAAGTTTTAGCAAATAGTATTTATTCAGTAATAAGATATAGGAGTTCATGTTGGTGTTCCATTTTAGACTGCTTTTTTACTGCATCTTTACCAGTGTTTTTGAATCTTTTACTTAGATCCTACATATTGTTTAGTTCGCCAAATTATGTATTTCGTTTTGTCTTCGCTGTCCTTTATGTTCATGATGTTGACGTCATTTCATGTAGTTTTTCCAGGAAAATAAAACAAAACATTTCTAAATAAAACTTGAGTTGATTGCTCCATTCAAAATTAATAAGACACATAAGATTTGTATTGTAGAACTTCCTATTGTAGTGTCAGGATGAAGAACAATGCTCATCTGATTAGAGAGAAGGTAGTTGAGTTAAAACACCATTGTTCACTTGATTTTTTTTCTAATTTGTATCCATTTACAGAACATGAAAATAAGCGTTATAAAATTATGGTTTGTCCACCTCAATACGAGATAATTAATTTAAAAATTGGTTAAAGTGAGAATATATAGGTTTACTATTTTTACACTGTAACATTTCGATTAAGAATGAAAGATTTAGAAATTATTTGTCTTAATCAGTCTTAAAGTTACCTAGTTAAACTAAAGGTTATTATGAAATTTACTGGAGTTTATTAAAAGTCATTCCATGATTGATTTACATTTATTTAAATGGAGAAAATGTACAGATACATGTATATAATAAATTTATTTATTAAATCACTATTTCGAATGCGGGAATGTTTTCGATATATAATGGGGTTTTATAAATAGCTTTCTTTATTTATCTTGTAGTATAAGTAAGTGCAAGTTTTAATATGTACTCATAATTGGTGTTTTCGCCCCGCGATTCCGCCAAGCGAAAAGTCGAGAATTAACAAACTTATATGCGGGGGCGCGGAGCGAACACACGCTTATTAGCGAGGCGCAGGCAAAAGTAAATATATAAAACTTCTTCCTGTGGGGGCGCGGAGCGAGATTTTAGAAAGAAAACAGCGGAGTCGCAGGACGAAAACACGCTAATAAGCGGACCGCGGGCGAAGTTTAATAAATAAATCTTCGCCGTGCGACCCCGCTAATTAGCGTGACCCCGCAAGTGAAAAATCGATAATTTACAAGTTAAAATGCCGATGGTGCGAAGCGAAAACACGCTAATTAGCGGGTTTTCACTCCGCGTCCCCGTCGTTTGATTTCTTAAATCTCGTCCCGCGCCCTGCGGGGCGAAGTTTTATTTATAAAACTTCGCCCCGCACCCTCAATAATTAGCGTGTTTTTCGTCCCGCGACACTGTTATCAAACGCCGTTAACTTTAAATGATAGACAAGCAAAATGCATTACAATATGGTTACACATTTATTTGCTACCAAACGTGATAGAGACAAATTATTGAAGTCTCGTGACACGTTGTTAGACACGATTTGCCACCTTTTAAAACACTTTCAAAGCATTCTTGAAGCGAAGGCTTTTCTGAAAAAAGTCAGTCTCTAATTACACCAGACATATCATTGATGCAAGACACGTCATGAACAGGTTTATAACATGCTAAATTATGTTAAATTCACACGGTAGATGTGACCACTTGACTAAAGCCACCGGCTGACAGGCATATTTATAGCCAAATATATACTGATGTTTTAACCAGGCCACCTTACATGACATTAAGATAGAGCTCTAGCAACAGTTATCACCCCCTTACCTGAGATAGGCAAGAATTACTATGGTTTAATGAAAACATATGATGTTGTTATAGATTAATGTTAAAGTATAAACGTAATAATTTTTGATGTGTTGAACAATTAGTATTTGTGTGATTTGATGGAAAAAATTGTATGCAAGGTCTGTGATTAAAAACAAACATATTGTTTCTTTAAATTGGCTTAACATTGACATCACCATTGAGTTACAGACCTTGATCGATCGTGTGAAATTTGCCTCAAATTTATGCAAAATTGTTACAAAAATTTTTTGGAATAAAACGAACTTTAATGATACAAACATTTGTACAAAGTTATTTTGATATTCATTCCTGAACAAAAAAGTTGATCCGAACAGCTATCAATGTAGTTTTACGAAATATTTCTTTGAGGTTTAGTGCGACCTTGACCTTTACGTTAAAATTCTGTATATTGCATGTGACATATTTATTCTAATTTCTGAAAATAATATTAATAAGTTATACATAAATCACGATCACCTATCCACAATCATGTCATAAGTTTTGACATACAAGTTTGACATTTGAGGTTGAAACCTAATTATTACTAGCGACCGATTGTCTTAATATGTAACACTTTCATACCAAGTAAATTTAAAAAAATATATCCATGATTATTGTCAGGGTACTACTTAAACAGCACTTCTTTAAAAGAATTCCCCTCATAAGTTAAAATCTGACCTTAAATCTATGATAAATAAATAACAAAGACATGGAATGGACATGGCCATCAATTCAAATCATAATAATTCTGTAGTTTTGACCTTAGCTACAGACTCCACTTAACCGTGACACGTTGTCACTTTGTGGGAAACATTTAAAGCTTCTCATTTTAAACTCGGTCCAGAATTGAGAGAATAGTTGACCGTACACGGCTACATTTAATGGAACATTTTTCCAAGCTGAATGTGACATTGACCTACAAACCCGGATCGTTCATGCCTTACACTCACTCAATATGCCGCAGATTACTTCAAAATCATCTCATGATAAATCCATGAATAACAATGTTATACTTAGCCCAAAATCCGGACATAAGAACGGAGAGGTAATTCAAAAGCTGCAGGCATGAAGAAAATAAAATGGGATGCCTAACACATTCTTTTCTTCTACTTTAAAACAATTTTTGTACAACATTGTCAACAAAAAATAAGTTCTTACGCATTAAGTTTATGTTTGGTTGACATTTTCAGTTTTTAATTTAATGCAATGATGGATCGATTAAAAGCAATGCACGTTTTGAAATCGACAAGCTAACGTAGAAATATGTATAATACTCACGTTATCAAATGAGAAATAACAGACTGACTTTTATTATGTAAATCTATTAGATAGTGTTTTATTGCAAAGAACATAACTGTTTTCTTTCAATAGCACAAGTATGGTACAAGTATTTTCAATCTGAATAATATTTTATTGTTTTGTTTTTTCTTCGCTCGTTCAAAATAAATTTTGCTACACAATGCTTGTATGAGATACATATATTTATTATATGATCTAAATATAGCTGCAATCTCATTGGTCCAAACAGTAGTCAACGGAACTTTTTATAAAATCATATTCACTGGGTGTAGAATCATATTCACTGGCTGAATTGGATTTTCCCAGTTTAAAAATAGATTGAGACTCGTATTCAATAATCATACACCGTAGACTATTAATTACGCGTGTTAATTAAAAAAATAATTGATGCTTTTCGTTCTTTATGGTATATTTCTCGGTGAAAGTATCGTTACATTACTATCATACTTAAAGGCTACACCGCAATGATGAGTATAAACTTGAATTATTTTTGTATGCGCAGCGTTTGCATGCCTAACACGTGCGTCTTTTTTTCCCGCGCTTCAACAAAGCAACATTTGAACATGTATATAAGGTTGTACTTTTTGTAATTTTTTATTTGTTTGGGTCGTCAGACCAAACAAATAATGGTAGCGAAATTTCAGACCCTGATGTTGTTAATTGCAAATGCCGAAAGTAGTCCGCTTTCTTGAAGCGGTTACTTCCATTTATATGTACACTAACACCTAAAAATTCAGAGGAGATCACTGCGTAAAAATTGTCAAATGACAGGTGCATTAATTTTCAAGCAAAATAGTTCCCGAATGGTCGAAGATTTCTTATATTGTTTTATTCTTCTTAGATATACATGCTTTTAGTAAGCTCCATGGTTATTTACATTTGTGTTAAACAACAGGTTAAGCGTCGAAATAATAAATGTTACAAACCCTTATTTAAAATAAGCCATTAACATATACTTCACCCTGGCCGAGGGGTTTGCACGCTTTATTAGGAAGCGAGAGGTCTGGAGGTCAAATCCCAGTTAAGGCAACTTATTTATTTTTATTGTTTAAGTCAAATAAACATTGAATTGAATCAGTGTTGCAATTAGTCTTAAGGGCAGTTTAAAACACTGGAAAGCATTGGTGGCACTATACAAAAACATATTGGTTTATAATCTCACAACCTTCACCTTTCTGACATTCTGAGACCAAAACAAATTTTATTTTATTTCTTAGTCTAATCATATAATACAATAATTATTGACAAATGAGCCATTGAATATGATTTGATATTCACCAGCAGAAAGTCATATTGACCTTGGCTATCGCCTGGGTCAATACGTCATCTGCCGGTGAATATCAATTCATATTCAATGGCTCACAAGTCAATAATTGTATAATATTGTTTAAACACCTGGCAATGTTTTGCGTAAAGTGCAAAGAAAGATTTATGGGCAAGTATTATAACTTCGTTTTTGATGTGAAGATTATATAAGGATTTTAAACAGAATCAAATAGTTTGTTTTAACAAATATTACGTTTGAATAGACATTTTGGTCCCAAATATATTAATACTAACGTTATGAATATTTTAGAGGCGTATGATTGGCCTCATCAACCTCTTTTTCAAGATATTTGATCGCGGACAGCTTTTATTTTGCCTATATCTCTTTATAAACTGTGACAAGCGACTTTAAGGATAATGTCTATCATAATGACAAATGATAATGTTGTTTGAATTGCTAGCCAGATGAAGGATCGACATAAAGAAATATGAAAATGCTTGAATTTTGAGCAAGCTTCAAAACCTTTTATTTGAGTTTGAATATATGTCATATCGGATCAAAACAAGGGAACTGGGCCAAACCACAGGAAAGACTTGTTTACTCTCTGAACACCACAATTTCATACAAAATCATTTTGATTTTTAAATTCAACTAGCTATGAAATTGATGGATGAACATGATAAGTAAAATTTAAAAATCTACAAAGTAAGGTGATAGATAAAGCAATAAAATTTCAAGGTCTTATCTTTTGGTGAGAATAATAACACAAATTGTGTTATCTGTTATTTCAACAGTGACAATTCGTTTTGTTTTAATGCAATTTTAAAGCCTTTTAATACGATCATTGCTATATTTACTTGATAGACATAAAACAAGACCGAACATATTTAGTCTAAGATCTTAGTTTATTCATCATAATAAAGTTTATTTGACATTTTATCATATTTTTATAATCGAGGAAAAAATGAGCATTAAATAGTCTGAAATTTCGTTACTTGTTTCAATGGCCTTTTTCAACTTGGGTGGTTCCAGTATTCCTACTTGAATACTGTTTAATCACCCTTAGGATATGTTGCCTGCTTTTTAAATTTGTCTTTTGACGTCATATCTGTGATATGCAGGCTTCATAACCTCAGATCCCCTTTCAAAATTCCATTTTATTTAGTTCCGCCCATTGTTTTCTTGTTTAGGGCACAAGCATTCTTTTACTTGGGGACCATACGCCGCTTTTCATGGAATGGCACAACTGTGTCACATTGAAGGTTCCATGATAATCGCCGTATTTACACATCTGCGGATGTTTCTAAATTCAAAATTTCACCAATTTTGGTGTTAAATGTTGAATTCTGCTTAAGCCGGTGCTAGGGGGCGTGGACGGTAATTTGCACTTTCCAGTACCGTCCATGAACAGGCTCAATCAAACCGAGCCTGCAACATTTTCAATTGTGTTGTGTTGGACTTTCTTTAGGGATTCTGTTTTTCTCTATTTTACGAAATTAGGGACTATTTGATCGTAAAAATAAATGATTATGTATAAGCAGTTTTTAATAGAGCGATCAACCATTCAACGACTGAACACTATAATTGTGTATTCGACCATTAAGCAAAGAGCTTTATGTTCATATGATGAGAGCATATTTTTACGGAATTTGTTACGTGAAAAAAAGTACCATTAAGGCATAATGTCATTGCCTTCTATCTTAATCAGCCACTTGTCATGTCTGTGACATTTTTGCCGCAAACTAACAATGCACTTTAGATAATTTGTTAGCATTTTTCAAAAACCAAAGATATCATTTGTTACCATAAAAGAATTTTTACTTTTTTTAAGAGACGTAGCATATGTGTTTATACATCTTCGTTGTAATTCTTAGGGAAATTCTTCCCCTCATCACACTGATAATTAGCTATAGTTTAGATACTTTTCATTGTGCAAAATATTGTAATAATGGATAGCGTTGAACGCAAATGGACTGAGAATCGCAATAAAACTGATTTTCAATTTTAATCTGGGAATATTTCTTCATCATCTGTTTCTAAGGACCCAGTTTATCTATGCAATATTTTAATATTTTAAATTTTAAGGTTTTTGGACTTCAGTGGAGCTCCTTTAAATTTTCCCGTGAAGTATTAATTGCCGCCCTAGAGGTTCAAAGAAACGTTTGTTACGGTATATACAAATTACAACTAAGAGGGAGATATGTTACAAAACTCAAAAATTAACAATCTTATATCTTTCTTACCAAATTGTTCTTAATTAGAATGTTTGTCCTTAAACAGTTTTAGCCTCCTGGATATTATAAATATAAAAACATTTCTTTCAGTATGATAAAAATAAAAAAAAAGTATAATAAAATTTTATCTAAACAATTACAAATTAGTTAACCCGGCCATCAGAAACGGCTTGGTACCAGACAATAAGGAGACGGCATTTTCTAGCAGACGACATTATTCCCAGCATGCAAAGGAATAGGATACATTTATATTTAAGACAAACGTGTTTTACAAAGCTTTATGATTTATATCCATGTTCATATAAAGTGCTGTCTATCATTAGAAATACTATATCATTTAAAATGTTAGACAATTAGACGTTAACATAAAGTTTGTATAACGTAGCTACCACCTTTACGTAACACTTTCAACTTGCCAGGGGCTTATTAATAGCTTTAATTATTTAACGTTAAATGTTAATGACGAAAAATTAGCATTCAATACTAGCAAACGGATTAAAACACTTGTGTTGTCTGACAAACTTCTAGGTAAGAAATTGTATAAATTAATTTAAGTTTAAAAGTAATATATAAATTACAATGTTAACAGAACAGCACTTTGATAAGAATGTGTATGTGTTAAATAATTATTAATTTCCTCATAGTGCGTGTTCTATATAGAGAAAATTCCTTTTCAAAATGGAGGAAACAGTTGAAGTTAACTTTTAATTACAAGTTATTTTTCTTTATAATTTCATCACTGCTTTCCTATTATTGATTGTTTTTCGTTGCAATGAAAGTACATTTGACAACGAAAATTAGCCAAACAATGGTTTTATATCGAGTTGCATTTTAAGTTCGGAATAAGAATGCACTAAGCTCATTTGCTTTTTATATGATTATCATCTTGATCTTCATATATATATATAAATGTTTATAAATATATAAATATCTATCTAAAAAAAATGGTGACATGCGTTAATATAGTTTGTCATAGAATGTTTTACGTTTATTCTCTCTTAGAGACCAATATTTTTAATGAAGTGTCATCTATATTCTTATTATCAGTTTATTTTAGACGTAAACCAGATTAATTAAAAATGCTTTAAACGTGTTAACCAAAGAATTTCGTAAGGCACAACTTGTGATTATTTTGGAAATACATTACTTATTTTGATTAAGTGGTTACTGTTCAAACAATCAGCCTTAAATAGCTATAACGGCTCGGGTTATATTTACAAATAGCCGTTTATATAGGGCCATATAACCTGTCAACGATCTTTATAACTAATAATATATGTATATGTTTGGATATTTAACTTCTTTGTTCAATTTGGTATACGCTTGTTTAATAACAAATTAAACCAATGTCTTTTTACTAGAAATCAATTTGTTAAAAACAGCTTACTACATGTACAGGAAGCACTACGCAGCTAGTTAAATCGCATACGTTTATATCATTTTGTTAATAAATCGGTAATACAGTAATAACTTCAAAATATGAAAGCACTTTAACCAAACCGCAAGTTACAATTTATGGAATTTATACTTAATTATAAGTTAATGATATAAAACACATTTTTCGGCCACAAAGTCATCTTGTCATTACTTCCCTCTTGTTGTAATCAAGAATGATCTTCAATATATCGTTTGTAACTACTTATTAAGTGATTGAGAATGTTCAAAAGCTGAGGTGGATCCTAATTTTATAAATTTAGGTCAATGTTAAGGTGACATTATGCTCATTATTTCATCATTGTCAAGCTGGGATAAGTTGTATAATTCAAGAGATTGAATAGTGTAATTGCTATAGAACGATAATTTATTATCACAAATGTTAATGATCAAATATAAAAAAACTGCTTCACAAATAAAAAGACTGCCCATCCTTTTTAATATATAAAAATTCCGAAGATGTTTCTATATATATATTGGAGGGGGGAAACACGGGGGTTATCCTTTATAATAAATTTAAAAAAATGACAAAATATAAAGTTATTCTAATTTTACCTGAACACTCACCATTTACTCCTACATTTATAGACGGGCATAAATGTAATGTAACTTCAAACATATATACTCGTCTTTATAATTATAAAGTTCTTGCGCATTATTTTTTTGGTAAAATATCCATATCATCAAAAATTATAAAAGATATTCAAAATGTTATGTCAAATTTATCAGAATGACGGATAATATCTCATTCCTCATCACTTAGTACATTGAAAAAAGCAGATGCCTGTGAGACAGATAATGTCATAAAGGAAAAGGTCGTTGTCCTAAGATCAAAACTTAAAAAAGTTATTATGTAATTTAAATAAATTGCTCACATTTTAAAGCAAATACAAGTTAGATAAGATCTTATTTTCTGTACTTTTTCATTTGCAAATTATCATTTTAAAACTTGCAAGATCATTTTATCAGATTTTACAGTTTATATTTAAAGTACATCAAGATTGGTACGTGCTGTTACAGCCTTGTCAATAGGCTACTTGAATAAACTTAACTTGCATGTTATTACCAGCTGGGCAATAATTATAATAATTTATTGTGGAAATAAAAAGAAACATTTACATAGATATTAAGTGAAGGAGAACAGTTTTAATTGCTGTATCATGTTTTATTATCAATGTTTAACAAAAGTCGATTTGCGTGATTTTATTTTGTGTAAGAGGTATTGTTTGCACTAAAAATGAACGAATTTTCTACCAATGTGACTGAGAGTTGTCTTAAAGGGTTGATGCATCATAATTACAGTCACGTTTATCTCCCTGCGTGAATGGCTTTGAATTTATGGAGTCTATGCAACTCTTAGCTCTAGCAGGTGCGGTGGTTGATTACACTAGTGTTACTTTAAATTTGTAACACCTGATGTTACCCCAAATCATCTTTCCTATTTCGCCGCCATATGACCTAAATTGAATTAGTGCGCAGTAAAACTAAACTAAGCTAAAATTCAATCGGTTCATCTTACAGCAATGACTTAAAAAATAATGGAGCGTCTATGTAGTGAAACCTACTGGATTCATAAGCTAAATACGTTTTCACCACCTGGATTAAATGCAAAAATTATATACGACATTTAATTATTTCCGTAGGTCCTTTTGCTTAGACATTCCGCTATAAAATGTTTACATACAATTTCCAATATAATACTTCATCTGTTTTATACATGTATACACGTTACGTAACATTCACATTGTTTCCTATTATTGTTTTTTATATATTTTGTATATGAAATACTTGCATTTCATATTCCGTGAATGTTTATAGATATATATCAAAATCTTTATTAAATTTTTAATGTATTTTAATATAATGTAACGTAACAATGTATATTTCCCGCCATCTTGGACGTTGACGTCGTGTGACGTCTGTTCCTGTTTATTCACTGACCAAAAACATACTAGTTCGAAATCGATATAAATAAAAAATAATTGAATGTACGCGTGTGGTTGGTCATATTGAAATCATAGCAATGACTTAACAAACTTTCGTTTGTCTTTCATTTTATCGTCAAAATCAACAAATGACAAAATTCTTATTTTTATTGTATTTTATAGTTTATCACAATTTATATTCGATGCATCTTTTAACGTTCATTCATATAAATAATTTTTAACATTCATAAACTGATAAATAGAGGATATTAAATGAGTGTAAGTTCAATACTGAAAGTTGAATAAAATTATATTATGCGAGCCTCTGGCGAGCATTATATTATTTTATTCAACGAGTGCAATAAATTCAGTAATAAACTTACACGAATTTAATATTCTATTTATCACATACCCAAAATAACGACCGTTTAAAGTGAATTTAGCATTTTTAATTGACGCGCCTACTGTATAACGCTAATATTTAGCGCGTCTTTACACTTTGTTTTTATAACACTAATGACGTCACCTCAAAATATATGCACGGCCGTGCAATACCATATTTACGGAGTCGCAAAATCGGCACGGGTGTGTGATAAATTGCAATTTCTCACGGCTTAAATATGTTTTCTCTTAAATGCTTCCATAATTGGAAGTTGTATGGTTATTGTTCCATTAAACTTTAATTGTGAGGAACGCAATTCATTATAACGGTGTACTCGATTAAAGGTATTAAAAGTCTCACAAGAAGTTAAGCAGAAGAAAAGTCCAACTGCTTTGAACTTAATTATTATTCTTATTATTATAATTATCATTTTTGTTTCAGAAAATAATTCAGAGTTGAATATTATTGATATTATGTACAATGATTTGCTTATCAAAATATAATTTGTCAGTTCACCTTTAACACGGTTATTTGACATTTCTATGTACGTAATTTTCAATGTATGTTTTAAGGTTAACGTTTTTTTGTGTGCTTGATTGGACAAGGACTATCATTAAAATCGGTACTATCAAAAATCGTGCAACGACACATGGAATTAATATATTACATTAAAATTGCAATTTTATATCAGTTTGTTAATTCTGCATATCACATGAATTTTATAATTGATGAGATTTGCATATCCGACACGTGTTTGTCATGTGACAATCCAAAATGTATGTCATTATAAATGCACACTAACATTACCAAACTGTCGCATATGATAATATTATTAAGTAACATGCCGTATCAAATGATAACATAGACAATTTTGTTAATCAAATTACTTGTATGATTTTAATCTAAATTTATTATATGATATAAACATTTGTTCGTGCTGGTCGGGCTGTTGAGTAACTAACAAAATCAATTCTTTGTACAATTGATGTTGTAAACGTTTTACAACTGAGTATTCGTTCAAATTTTATTGTTGTGATGAATGAGATATTTAAAGTTTTGTAATTTCTGTAATAATTACAAATCACTGTTATAAATCAAGCTAAACACTATTAACAACCTACAAATAACTCCTCCATAAACTAAATTTCGTATTCCTTCCATTATTCAAATTAGATGATAATCATTATTGCTTTGACAAAAGTATTCCAATTTACTTAAGAAGTCTAAAAAGCTATGATGGTAATTTGCATTTACCAATGCCGTACACGAACTTTATCATTTTAATTGTTTTAGTCAATTTTGGCGACTTTTTATGTCTTCATTTTCATAACCTATATGCTTTTAATTTATATCATTTTTTAATTAAACATCACATAAACAGTGACCGTATTTGCAAAATTGTATAATTATTATATAAAAACACAGTTTTACACTAGCATAACGAGAATCCACTATCACTACGAATAATTCTTTTAAGTTTTGTTTTTGATTGGTATTGAGACATACTTGTACATTACATCATCATATTTTAACATTTCTTCTATTTGTTTTATGCAATATTCTGTGGATTAATTTTGTTTCGTGGGCATGAATTTTCATTGATTTTTTATATGTTGATTGTATATTTGTGCAAGAAAGTAAAATGCAAAATAAAGAAATGCAAATAAATCTTACAACAGAGAATGTAATATTTCGTCGGAAGTTATATTCATGGATTGACCACAAAAATGTTTGTCCCACGAATAATGATGACTTTGCAGTAATTTGTAAGAGCAAATATAATAAGTATTAAAACTTGTACAAATATATCATCGCATCGTATTAGCTTAGTCATTTGATTTCCAACATATGTTTAACACGAAATACACATCATGTTATTCCGTTTTGTACCTGACCGGAAAGGGAGCGACAGAAAAAAAATAACGAACATATTTGCAAGCAGACAATTTTACAGTTAACATTCGTTCTCCAATCCCATCGATTAAAAAAGCGAGAAAGTTTGTGTCATTATAGTATAACTTAACAAATAAGTACATTTTGACATCCATCGATTCACCACATTATCATCTTACCTTTCCTTATGTACATACTATTTGATTTATTGTACATAATTATCGTAATGATGTGAAAGACTTGACATATAAAACACATTTTTGATAAATGACCTTTAGAATTAGCATGTTTTGTTCACCTTGATTTATATTGTTAACGTTGATCTATCGCCTAAATTGTCCTATATATTTTACCCCATCTATAAAAATGCTCCGATAAATTTTAAGATTAATTCTGGAAATGGGAAAGTTGAAAAAAACAGACACAATTTTATTGAGTAGCTTTGTTTATATATTAAGAGGAACTAAAAGATTTACAACTCACACACCCCTAGCACCGTTTGAAGCGGTTTCCAAACCTCAACATTTAACTTCTAAGAATCAATGATCCTCAGCCAAGGACCAGATAACCCTACAAATGCAATGAACAAATGTAATAATGATAAGTTTTTTTTTTGTTTATTGTATTTATGTGATTCCTTTTTCATATTCAAGTTGAACAAAGGCTGTTTTAATTTCCTAATTATTCGCATTTCATTTTCGTTTTACAAGCCATAAAATATACATGTATATTCTTTTTGAGTCATATATTCATTTTAAATCGATATTTGAAAATTTACCCGGTCAATTATAAAGGTTGTTGGATTTTTAATACTAATATATTTACTTTCAAAGATATACTCAATTCTTTATATGTTGAAATATTGAAAATGTACGCATCTTGCTTATACTCATACTTACCTATTCATACTTACCTTCATAATCTCAAAAGTAATTCACTTGTTCTTTTTTATTTTCAATTTAAACGAAAACGTCTGGATTGTTTAGAAGTAATTATTCAATGCTCATGAAGATTCTTCCTGTGTAGAAGTTTATGCAGACAGTTTATCAGTATTTAATTGTTTGATTTCGGTGAGCGAATGTAATTTGTTTGAAATGCTACAATTCGTGTACAACAATAACCGCTATAAAATTTTTAAACAAAATTATAACATTTACCAATTTTTTCCCGGGGAGAATATTGTATAAAAATGATGCCCACAATATTTCTTTTAAACCTTAAGGGGAAAAGGGTTCAAAATTTTTTTGTCTTAAAACAACATTTTATATAAAGATTTAATACTTGAAATTGCAAGACTTTTTTTTGAAATTTAAACAGTAAGGGGAAATTTTTTCATTTTTTTTTTATATTAAAGTTTATTTATGAAGGACTGGTTAGTATACATGTAAAAAGTGTTTTATTTATTTATTACACAAATAAGGTTGTTTCATGCCATATCTCTTTTTCAGTCGCATGATTTAATTAGATACTGGCTTCAATTTTCACGAAGTAACTTACATTTCGACCAGTACTGTGTCTGTTCTTAGACAATTTAGTTCTCTAAAGAAGCAAATGCTCCTTTATGAATTTCAAATACAACGTTTATTTTCTATGTGTATGTGTCTTTTTATAGACAGGACTGATTTTAAGAAAATATGAATGCTGGAGGCATTTAATAGTACAAGTAATATCTTGAGTGTTTTAACCTAATACTGGTATGCTGAAGACGATGAGGGTGGATACCAAGAAAATAACCTTGACCTTGACCTTCAAAGGGTCAATTCAAAATGGCTGCTTAAAAATACTTTAATAGGTCATTAAAACTATGATACAATATGATGCAATTAATTATTCTTGTTAAAATCAAATGATTATTCAATATGATCGGATTTAAAAGAGATTGGCCACCAAATTTAGCGATTATAAGTCTAATGGCTCAAGTAACTGTATATACAGTAGATTTACTATTTTACTAGCGCGTTATAGTATAAGACTAAGATTGAAAAAAAATCACTTTTAATGTTTTGTTTATACTTGACTTATATTTAACAATAAACTTTGTTTATAAATATTACCAAAGAATAAATATTTCGTAATGACAAATTAATATTTCGTAATTACGAAATAATATTTCGTAATAACGAATTAATATTTCGTAATTACGAAATAATAATATTTCGTAATAACGAATCAATATTACGTAATTAAGATTTTATTTTTCGTTAAAACGAAATAATATTTCTAATTGAGAATTATTATCTCGTAAAAACAAATTCAATTCAGGAAGAAAATGTGGAAAATGTCACTTCATGTGTTCCTTAATTTTCAACATTATTTGTAGCTATGATTTTTTTTAAGTTGTTCATTTTGTTTTATATATTTTGCACTTATTATGGTATTCATGGTTTAAAATGAATATTTAAAAATTATTTTGAAATGTCAAGAAATGTCATTTCAATGCCATAAACACAACACAAACCGACATAAAAAGTGTTTTAAAAAATAGACTTTTACGTGAACTTTAAAAACAGTATTCTCACTTGTGGCCACGCTACTCGTGGGAATACTGGTTTTAAAGCCCACTCTTTGAAATAAAATTTCATCTTACACACCAACAAACAAATGTCCTCTATATACTCCATATTAATTCTCGTAAACATTACCAACGAAACCGAAGTTAAATCTTATATTTCAATTAGTGCTGTAATGTATTCATAATTGACAGGTCAATAAAATAAGACTATACAAAATAAGCAATTAGGGCTGTGTATACAAACAAATGAACTATTGTTGTTCCAACATGCAAAAGCGGGATTAAGTTTGCGCAAAACCAAAACAAAATCTTTTTTTCAAGGCGACATGTGACACATTATAAAATTTATCTATAAAATAAAAGATACCACCTTTGTTAAGCCTTTTCTCCAGAAACTAACTAGAGACATAATACATGTAATTACATAATTGCAAGTATCTAAAAAAATTAAGGCAGTACAAAATTTTAAAATTTAAGCTTGTAATATGTTTATCCTACTTAAAACATTATCAGAATCAAAAACTCCTTTTGTAGCCCAAATATCTACGACATCTTAGCTCTATCTCAATCTATGAAAGTTGTTTTCTGTCAATTTTCTGTATCTCAGGTTTATATATAAAAATGTGATAATTGAGTGTTGAGCAAACTAGGTTAAAAAATATCCAACTTACTTCTTAAATAACATTTCTGTCCCATTCTTTTATAAAATGTGTCACTTGCTGAAATGTTGAAATTAATAAAGAGCCGTTTTTCAGCACATTGTGAACATTACACATGTATGCTGCATGTAGGTTTTTTGTGTGTTGTTTTGCTTGTATTTGTTGTTTTCTGCCAAAAATAATATCTGCATAATTCATTTTTTAGATTCAATTATAACTGCATTCAGGTATACGATGAATAATCGTTAATATTAAAAAGTCATCTTAAACTTTATCACATTCTTAACAAAAATACAGAAAACCACAAATGTTTACCATCTTGTTTACAAATAAGTGACTATTTAAATAAAGTTAGAAACAACAACAACAATAACAACACCATATTTTCATCGAATCATAAAATGTCTGTAACCGGGATATTGCTACGTATGCTTGCTATGCCACGGCAGCTCTCGAAAATTTTGGAATTCAGTCACGGTTTTGAGAAAATTCTACAAGAAGATTATACATTAGAATTCCTGGTACCCTCCAATAAATTTCCAGGAAATCTTAAAGTAACAGCAAAGTTATCTATAAAAATACTACTTTTCAAAAATGGAGTAATATTTTCTTTGACCATATATAAAAGTCACGTGGGTTGGCTACATAATACAGGTGTTAAAATATAATTGTAATACACCCTTTGTTAGCCATTGAAATAGTATTTAATGTATAAAGGATTTTCAAAAATGGTTATTATTCAGAGCGGGCGCTATGGTGCAGTGGTAACACTGTCTGCCTACAAATCAAGGGGTCGTGAGTTCGATCCCCCGCTACTCCACTGAACGAATAAATGACTATAAGACTGACAAAACCAGGACATAGACACAGGATAACGGCAACGATAGAAACAAGAGAAGACCTTAACGGAACAGGAAACAAGTACCGAAAGTACAAGACCGAAGACGACGACCGATAACAGAAGGAAGAACGGAAACAAGAATTGACAACAAGCGAACAGAGACGAAGACCGCTAACAGAAGAACAGAGACAGGGACCGATAACAAAAGAAATGAAATAAACAAACAGATACAGGGACAGATAACAGAACTGACAACAAACGAACATAGACGTCAACCGATAACAGAAAAACAGAGACGGGGACCGATAACAAAAGAACGGAGAAAAACGAAGACAAGAACCGATAACAGAACAGGGACCGATAACAGAAGACATGACAACAAAATAACAACAAAGCGAGACGAAGACCGATAACAGAATGACATGGACGATAACTGAATACAGAAAGATGAAGACGTGGATCAATAACAGAGACGGGAACTCATCAGACAAGAATTGACAACAAGAACACGGAGACAATGAGTGATTATAGAAGTGACGAGAACCGATGACAGAAGAACGGAGGAAAACGAAGACAAAAACCAATGACAGGACAAGGACTGATAACACAAGAACTGACAACAAGACAACGGAGACGATGATTGATAACAGAAAATAGACGAAGACCGATAGCACAATAACATAGACAATAACTGAATACAGACGAATGAAGACGGTGATCGATAACAGAGACGGGAACCGATTACATAGGAATTGAAAACAAGGAAACGGAGACCAGGAATGATTACATAAGAAAAGAGACGAGAACCGATGACAGAAGAACTGACAACAAGACAGCGGAGACGAGGATTGATAACAGAATAACATAGACGAGGACTGATGACAGAAGAATGAAGACGAGAACCGATAACAGAACAACTGAGACGAGAACCGATCTAACAACAAAAGAATTGAGACCAGTACCGATTACAGGAGAACTGCGACGAGGACCAAAAACTGAAAAACAAAAGTCGCGACTGTGACGACCAATATAAGAGAAGAAGACAGCAGAGAAATGCGACGAGAACCGATAACAGAAGAACGAAGGCGATGACCGATGACAAAAAAACGTACACCAAAACCCAAATGTACTCAGGTGCCTTTAATTAATATATATTTTTCATGTACACGTTTTAACACCTCACACATACGCACGCTGTGCAAATATAAGTAGGCATCTGAGTAGCCACTCTATATGCTTGCAAAGAGTGCCAGATAAAATACATGAAAGCTCTATATCTAGCAGATATGGCAGGAAAGAGTGTGGTGTTCGCTGCGTAAATGCCTTAAAGTTTTCAGTACTATCTATAATATTACTTCTATATAACTATTATATAGAGGAAATTTGTTTAGTTCAGTGTAAGATCGAAATATATTTCACCGAGTGAGCACCAAAAGGTATATTTCACGAGTGGCGCAGCCACGAGTGAAATATGAACTTTTGGTGTTCATGAGGTGAAATATATTTTGATCTTACACTAAACTAAACAAATTTTTTTTTATTATATGAAAAGAAACGTTTAAAAGGCATTTAAGCATAGTACTTAATGGAAAGGGCGCCAAATAATAATACAGCGTGACGTCATTTACGACGTCAAGTCATTAAGTTGGTTTCCATTATTGTGAACGCTTGTATTTCACTGAAACAACGTACCGGGCTCAAATATTCAAAACAGTGTAATTATCAAATTGATAATTTCACTGTTTAAAACAGTGAATTATCAGTTTTTATTACACTGATATATTTCTATAAACCACCGAAAAGCATGTAATAAATTGGCCTATAGAAAAATATCTGCCATCGTGGATTTTTCGGCCATATTGGATTGTTTTGTGTTATTTTAATTCTGTTTTGGTGTCTAATTTGTTTTTAGCTAAACATGCTTTGTGACATATTTCAGGCTTTTCCTTTCCTTAAAAGTTTTATTTGATATATCATCCATTTATGATAAAGAAATTTGGCGGCCATTTTAGTGGTCATTCAGTAAAGCAAAGAAAAAGTGAAACAAAACTGAATTATGTAAATGCAAATTTATTCTTTGTTTGTTAAGAACTTTGAAAAACTTTAAATTTATCCTTGAATTATTTTTTAACAACTTCCCATTTTAAAGTATTGTTGATCATCATTTTTTCTGCACAACAATTTGGTATTTTTTAACAACTTCCCTTTCCTTCAATCTTCTTTTTCATCACTATTTCATTTCTTTTTAATGCCGGGTTAATATCATTTTTATTATTCCGGAATTTTTAACGCTATTTTCACTTTTACATTTCAAGCATTACGGATTACGACAAAAGAACAAGACTTTGTGACTAAGTGTTAGAATTATATATAAATGCAGCTAATGACGTTGTAAATAATTTAGGAAATTATTCAAAATAAGACATAAATATATCTCACGACCATCAAAGGCTGAAATAGAGCCTTGAATAAAACTAAACGCAAGTTTACAATATGTTTGAATATATTACAAAACGTAAAAAAGTTTTGAAATTAATTTTTATATCAAACTATAATGATAGATATATTTGTACTTAACTTTATTTCTTTGATATCTTTAGTGTTTAATCTACATCATTGAGTCAGATAAAAATATATCGACAACTATTACAATCTATTTAAAAAGAAAAACTTAAAGGGAGTTTCGAAAATTATTATAGTACTATTCTTTTAATCAAATCATTTAATTGCATTAACAGAGCATGCAAATTGACAAAACAATCAATCAATGTTGTTTTTATTTGCATTAATTATTTAATTAGTAATTTTATAGGATTTTATTGAGTAATTTAAAGTGTAAG
The DNA here is from genome assembly GCF_026571515.1 of Ruditapes philippinarum. NCBI lineage: Eukaryota > Metazoa > Mollusca > Bivalvia > Venerida > Veneridae > Ruditapes > Ruditapes philippinarum. The sequence continues at coordinate 192,104 of NW_026858808.1, forward strand.
AATATGCCCATTATCAAATAAAAGATGTAACGCTTTACTGCTAAAACGAAGTAACCATATCATTCTGCTTTCGTATTAAGATATAAGTTTAATTTGTTTTGCCTTTTGTAATCCCATCCTTTAACATATCATTTTCATACTTGCATTTATTTTGGATCATTTACCATTCACACGCTATTGACTTCAGATTCTTTCAAGAGTAAAGTTAATCATCTGGTGTAGGGAAATTTGGCGAATCTTCTAAAACTCCCAGCCGAAACCAAAATAAAATCATAAAAGGGAGACATTTACCAGCATTGTATTGGTACTCAATGAGGTCCAAAGCCTCAAACAAGAAATTTGAATTTCTTTTAAAGAGCAGCTGTAGTATTTTAAACAGAAAAATATGCATCTGATGATTGACAAATATGCTCAGAAATAAATTGAAAATGGTATTTCTGTGCTGTTCTTAACACACGTTGAGTAAAAGCGCAGCAATGCCTTTCAATTTTGAGTCATTTTCACAATCAAAATAATAATTCTTGAAGCACGTTGTGAGCAAATGATCTGATACTTTGGCTTAGATCTACATGAAGTGAAGCTGTAATATCAAAAACATATTTCCAGTCCGGCTATGGAGTCCTGTTAAAACAATAGAAATACCTGCAAATAAAAAATAGATGAAAGAGAAAATGTTGCATCTATCATAAGATTATGGACTTCCAAGTATGTGACCGATTAAAGCCACATTAATTTGCATTTAAGTACATATTCAATTATTTAAACCTCTTTACGAAAAGTGTTATTATTATTACTTGTTTTTAAAATCCAACAAAATACGTGATTTGCATTGGATTCACGTCAAAATATCGATTTTCGGCTTGCTAAATTCTTAACACTATGAAAGCAAAATAAGTAAGATATGTAAATGCCTTAGTCAAAAGAAAGACGAGTGTTTTTTTTTCTTTCACGAAATACAAAGTCAGTGCATGCCTCATTATAGATATACGAAGGAAGCTACACGTGTCAAGGAGAAAATTTACAAGCAGAACTAATGTCATTTTTCTCACAGTCGCCGTGCTTTTAGATTCAATTCATTGTCTTTTATGTCTAGACATTTGTCTATTCAAGTGGAAGCTAATTACAAGTAAATACATATAATATTTTTTTCAAAGAAATGCTCATTTTGATGTCAGTGATGATCGTATGTCCACTACTTTTACTGAGTTACAATGCGGCATGCTGAAGATGTTAGTTTTTTGTTTTGTTCTGTTTTTTGAAATGCGTTTGCCTGGTTTTTACATCAATATAAATTAATTTTTTATCAAAGCTTTTTATGAATGTTTTTCTTATCATATGTTGCTAACACCTACCACGCTTTATTTCTTTAATATATCAATTTGGGCAATGCCATTAATCATGTTAGGAAAACAATTAAAAAATATAAATGAACTGACTGAAAAGCGTAAACTGACCATAAACAAACATACGGAGATGATGACTGGTCTTGGTTTGGACTGGTCGCATTGATAGAATATGTTGTCGCCAGCTGGATCAAGGTTAAACCCATTGCCAAAAGTTTTCTTTTTTACAAATGAATGGTTTGTTAACCACTTTTTCTAAGATTGACATTCTGATGATACGACTCTTTTTTCCTTTTTCCTTCCAGACAGATGAGCTCTTAACGACTGTGTCTGGAAGTTGTAAATCGTTGTCACTCATGCATAAATAGCAAATTACTTGTTGTCAAATTTAGTGGTCTCCTTTAACCAAACAGTCGGTTAATGTTTTACTTTCAGATAATGAATTAAGTGTTTGTGAAATATGCTTTGCTTACTTAAAATTGGTTAAGTAAAGATATGAAACGTTTTATAGCCAGTTAATTATTATGAGTATGTAATAAAAGGGGAATAGAATGAGGAATTATCTATATAATGTTTTTAAAAATGATGACAGCAGTATTAAAAAGGTCAAAATGACAAGAAGGTTATCTCTGTAACAAATAAAATATATGATTCTTAAAAGTAACGGTCATTACAGAACTCTATCGTAAGCAATTATCATACATAAATAGAAATGCAAAGAGTGAATAAGTATTTTAACTGCACAATTTTGAAATAAGTCTGACTATGTCTCAATAAATTATTTTATCAAAGTTTTAATGTGTTGTATTTTCAAACACATGTATCATCATTTTCGCTTTGTATTCATCACAAAATTACATTTTTTAAGTTTTTCCTTTTTTGTGGCATTTGAGGTTTCCATTTCGACTATTTTATTATAGGAGAATAACTTAAATGTATTGATTTGAATTAACTGCCCGTCTATAAAAAGATGTTTTTGATGAACTATGATATATATTTAGCTCATTGAAACATTATTATATTCATAACAAATAGTTTTGACACGAGAACTCAAATATCTAAACAAATTATAGAGTGTAACTATTATGAAACATGTATAGTCAATGATATTCTGTTATTGTATTTCTATAGATAAAGAAAACACATAATATTTCAAAAAACACACAGATTTGACGTCGACTTGGCGACATTTATTGTCTGATTCTCTTATAGCAAGTGTTTCTTGTTTGCGAAATTATTCTGTTTCCGGATAAGCATTTGTAAATGACAGATTTTGTCTAGCTATCTTATAACAGATCATTATCCCGCCAAAGCATAAACATTATAATGAAAAGCATTTGCCAGCGTCTACAATTTTCAGAAATTGTTATATGTGACAGAAAAATGATTGACTTATTTGAATTCATTGACAAGTATAAAATGTCAATTTTTTATTATACTGAATCTTTTCAGAAAACATCTTGATAATAAAAAGTTGATTTTTTTATCCATGTCTTGCAAATATCTAAAATAACAATTTGAACGAAGGGTTCATAGCTATATCTAATAAAAATATTTATATGAATTCATAAAAAGGGAAATTATGTTGTTCTTAATCTCTTATAGATTCTCAAAAGGGTTGCTGTGTTTAATGTATGTGTTATTAACATGGGCATTGTACGTAAGCAGAATATACAGTTCCGAAACTTATTAGTATGCTATTATTTTGAGAATGGCTTTAGTTTATACTTTTTTATTTTATGCTTTCAATGGACTGCTGATTTATCCGTGAAAATTATATTTGATATAATTTCACAGTAAAAATTATCAAAATATAATTTCTCGCTTTTCAATGATGAGACTACTTTTTTAAGATTTTCCCAATGTGGTACTTCAATTTTATTATTGTTGACAATTCTGATATTGTTGACAGAAAAGCAAAGCTAACATTGTTAAAATCTTATTTAAAATTTTAAAAGTAATAAAAAGAAAAAAACTTATTTCAGTTCATTGAAGTTACCAATTAACAAATATCGCCTCTAAATTTTTGTTTCATTTTTACAGTCTGGAAAATACAATTCCTTCCACATGCAAAACTGCTCTTGATGACATTTGGGGACATTTATGTATCCTTTGAATGTTCATACATCTGTCCACACTCATTTATTGTCTGTAACAATCCTCAAATAAGTTTTCTTTCTTTGAAAAAATGGTATCACTCTCAATCGAATACATTTATTTTCTTCTCATGAAATACACAACTTTTAAAAATGACGACAGCTTAAATTTTCATTTCACAGAGCCAGGTCTAATATAAATTCGACGTTAGCAACATAAATAATGATGGATGGTTTGACTTTTTCTCCTACTAGAATTGTTTGCTTTTTATTATTAAAACAAGTGACCATTCATATTTTTTTAATAAAATGAATTATATCATCTCCATTTAACGTTGATTGTCGAACTTATTTTTCAGCCCAAGACTCTTTGTACTTTATGAGGAATTGACTAAATGAGGATACCAGTGGGAAAAACAGATTTTAATATTAAAGTTAATATTAAGGAATTTTCATTTAAACTTGTTTTAGGCATAAAATTAAAAGAAAATTTGTTTGTTTGTTGTGTCAGATGAAATTGTATTTCATATCTTGAACTTTAAAAACAGTATTCTCACTCGTGGCTACGCTACTTGTGAGAAAACTGTTTTTAAAGCTTACTCGATTAAATAAAATTTCATCTTACACATAAACAAACAAATATCTTCTATATATTTTTGTTCTATTGTGTTGAAAGCTATAAGTTATTGAAACATTCTCGAATCTGTTCCGTAACCAACCAGTACTAAGCAATGAGATCAAATTTTCTTGTTCACAGAACCAGCCAGTACCAAGCAATGAGCGCACAATTTCTTTTTCACGGAACCAACCAGTACTAACCTCTTAGCGCACGTTCTTGTTCTCCAGCAATCCTTATATGATTATCCGACCCGTTACAACTCGGCCACACCGTCACAAAGGAGAATTGTTTTAACAGTTAAGTAATGGCTGATTTTGTACATGCACCATTCGCTTAAAGAAAATATGCAAACATAATATTGTTTTTTAACAAGTATGTTATCTTCTTTTTCAAAATTCAAAGAATGATTGTTGCAGCAGATGTATAGCTTTTAACAACTTAAATATTTTTTTTTTTAATTTTTGATATGATAAAAGCTGGCAGTGGATTCAGTTAAATATCATTTTTACAAAAATATAGAGACTGATTATTTTCTTCATTGGGAAATGCATCCAGTTTATCAAATTCAGAATGTGTGTACTTGAAGGTGTGTTAATACTTTCTTCAGGTCAAATTTAACGATATGATAGCATCAGAAAAAATGATCGGTATATTTTAAACGAGATTCAAAACTTGTCACCGACCAAAAACATGTATAGTTTATACAGTATGCGAAGGTTGTTCAACCTTTGTCCGTGACTGTCAACAAATATGTAAATATAAAGACATGATCCATTTATCAAAATGAACGAGTGTATTAAATGCTTTTAGACACATTTTCATTTGGATGTTGTTTTAATGTCATCGACCTCGGTTGACACTAAAGACATTTATTAAAGTGCATGAAAATGTATTCTTTAAAAGTAATTTATAATACGGAAGAAGAAAACTTTTTAAATGACAGATATGTGTTGCAAATATAGAACTTGTACATTTTTGTTTGTTTTTTGATGTTGATTTTTCTCGCTATATTTTAACTTCAACTTATTGTATAGAGGGATACCAAAGGTCTTCCTCAACTTTTGTTGAAATCAAATGCTTTGTTGATTAAACGAACACTAATGTTACTTACTTTAAATGTATGACTAGTATTTATATTTGTTTTAAATTAATAACTATTTGATACATTAATATCGGTATGAACAGCATATGTATTACGTTTCAGGTTAATGAACATTATGGGTTTAAATCTTGTTTTCATATATGCTTATCGAAATAAATGAAATCATTCGCCAAAATTGTTTTATTGTTTATATAGGTAAATATTATTATAATTAATTACAAGTAAGAGTAAAAATTATTACGGAATGCCGTTAGGGCCATCGCCTATGAATGTGTTGATCTGAAACGCGATAGTCGATATTACGATGGTGAAAACGCGAATTCACGAAACTACGATGGTGAAAACGCGATTGTACGATGATGAAAACTCGATAGTACGATGATAAAAACTCGATAGTACGATGATGAAAACACGACAGTACGATGGTGAAAACACGATAGTACGATGATGAAAACACGATAGTATGATGATGAACACGCGATAGTACGATGATGAAAATGCGATAGTACGATGATGAAAACACGACAGTACGATGATGAACACGCGAAATCACGATATTACGATCATAGTGAAAACGCGAAAGTACGATGATGAAAATACGATAGTTGATGGTATTATCATCATCGTACTGTTGTTTTATCGCATTTTCGTTATCGTACTGTCGCGTTTTCACCATCGTAGTTTCGTGATTTCGCGTTTTCATCATTGTACTGTTGAGTATCGCGTTTTAGATGAAACCATTCATAGGCGATGACCCTAACGGCATTCCGTAAATTATAGGTATTTTGAATTGGTTTTTGGTCTTAATATTTCGTAGTTGTATCGAAATAGCCGCTAATCATATTTCACAAGATATCGCCCTTGATGATTTGTACTTTTGATGGAAGATCATGACAAATATTAAAACTCACAAAACACAAATTATGTACAAGAATATAATTTATAAAATATACGCATGTTATGAGGTAATTAAAAGTGAACAATACGGTAATGTTACACGATATGTTTTATTGTTTTGTCGGCAGAATATAACATGCCTACATTTACGAGGTTTAGTGCAATAACAAGTTTGAATTATTTATATTTGTCTGTCATACTTTTACTGCCGTGTTTTTATGCCATCATTATGCGTTAAATATTGTTGTTCTTTGCAATTCATCTGAATTTATTTCCGCAAAAGCATAAGTCAGAACGGAAGTGTTCAAAATTTCAAATGAGTTATAAGGAAATATCATTTTAAGTAGAAGATATTGTTTGAAATTGATTCAAAACTTGCACACAATTGCGAAAGAAGTATCATTGCAATATCAGCTTTGGATAGATATTTGGGTTAAATATCTAGAGGTTATATTCCAGTATGAGCACATGTCACTTATAAGCCTAATGGTATGCATTCATTAAAATATTTTAAGCTTTTATTCCGAATAATGTTAATGGTATTGACCTCTGGTGACTTTTTTTAACATAAATGAGGTTGTAAAATGTCTTTATCAAATTGAATAGTTACATAAGAATTTTTAGGCCGTAAGCATGGCAAAGTAAAAGAAAAATGAATGCGTTATGACTATTTTCAACGATTGCCTAGTTTTTCTTTAAACCTACTATTTAGAATATTTAATTGTTGGCATAAAAAATTGGAAATAATTCATTATTTACCTAGAGAAATAATTAATTATTTACCTAGTAGATTATTGTGCTGGTTTTGACTCATTCACTGTTTGAATAAAACTTTGATGGGTTCAGGATTTTTTATATCCAAAAAATATCAGCACTTACGTACTTTATACAATAATTGTTGAGAGGAAAAAATACAAGAAATGCAGAACTGTTTACAGCCGTAAAATCATATGATGTTAAACTTTTGTCTTTGGTCGAAACATGAATAAATATTAACCAAAGAGAAAAGAATTGAACATATTTTTGAAGAGCTATGTGACCTAATAGTGAAAAATTGAACCATCTCACTTTGTTTCAGATTATAATATTATCATGATGAAACGTATACTAGTATTTAATCTTATACCTAATAGAAGTATAGCATAAAGATAATAATACTCGTAGTTTTTGTTGCGAAATACAATAAACACGAAACTGTTTAGTTTGAATTATTTTCATTTGTCTCTCATACTTTTATCGTCAAGTTTCATCCCAATTAATTGGAATGAAACATTTATAATAAATGCGTATCTGTATTCAGATGAATAAGTTTTCCCATCGACGTATATTGGAAGGTAAGAATGTTCAATTTCAACTCGTATTACCATCAGTCATTGAAATGAATAAACCTGGTTCTATATTTTTTATATTTCCATTTTGTCTCGAGCGATTCCATTTATTTTATATTATTATTATTAATTATGAACAAAATATCACAAATTTCCCTATATACAGTCCTCATCATATTCAATTACATACAATTATGTTCATTTACATTGAAGTCCTCGGGTTCCCGCTCCTAGATATCCAAATGTTATGTAATCTGACTCGCAACCTCTGCCACTGGAATATCTAAATCTTAAATATGCACGTCTTGCATAGATTATTTTAGTCTGGGAAATAAATCGAGGTCTAGAGGATTGTGAACTTAATTTTGATCCCTGTGTTCGATTATGAAGATTGTTTTTTTTTTTCAATTAAGATTCACAGCTCAGTATATTTAGTCTCGTCTATTGACATTATCATTTTAAGAGTCATTACATGATCATGTTGGCACCATTTTAAAAACCGCTCGGGGCACTCACCTCATGGCATCAATTCGTATGTTAACTTGTTTATCAATAGTCTTATTTACAACAACTATTTTGCATCAGTCTGTAGTAGCCCATTTACCTTCTAAATATTTTCTTCGCTTGTTGCTTCTGTTGGCCACCTAGGGTGTGTTTTTCCCTTATATTTACTTCCTTAATGAGTGCAATCAAGCGAAATGCCGCTCAAAAAAGTTCTCATAAAGTTTTTACAACGTTTGAAATGTCTCTGTTCTAGAAATACTGTTAGTTTATTTTATAACAATGCTCTTCAGCTGCGGAGTTGATACACGTGAATTGACAATAAAAAATTTGACGTCATAATGTAATATTATGTATTTGTGATGAAATTATTTGACCTAAAATTGGTCCAAGTAATAAAACAAAAAAAACGACTATTGTTTTAAATATTTCGACTGTCTCCCTGATATTGGATATCACTTGACTTAAACTTAGAACACATAATTTGATATCCATTTCAGAAATGATCCAACAAGTTAACAATTTCAAAATTTAAATCCTATCTATAAAATTGTCGGATTTGAAAACGTTTGAAAGATAGTCGCGCATTTTGGCTGAATTATATTTATCAGGTAATGTTGCTTAGATTTTCCCTTCTGGACTTTTTACGGACAAATACAGGTTTACACTCGTTTCCACAAAAGATTGATGACACTGACCCAAATATAGCTAACATCTCATCCTAATTGCTTTTACAAACTGAATTGCTTTTCGTTTAAATGTTTTTTCTTGTTTTTCTTTTTTTATACATATGACATACAAATTACGAAAAACCCTTCATTGAGCATTGCTAAAAATACAATCCAGAGAATCAAAGAATGCAAATAAGGAGTTTAAAATAATTATACATAATACCTTACCTAATGATGAATATCTTTTGATGTATGCAAACGTTTGAAAAAGTTATTTATTAAAATCAAATATGTCATTTAATCATCTTTAAGTATGAAATGGACGCAATAAGTAATCACAAGGGTTCATGCTAGCATAATTTAGTTATATCGTGGGTATCCGTTGTATATGTACGATATTCCTCCATATATGAAAGTCTTTTGTCCGAAAACACATATTTGTTTATTTTTTCAGGTTTCCTTTCTTTATCATACTACTTGTTTAATACCTAAATTATGTCAATTTATGCTCACGTGGCGGCGTGGCCAAGACCTAGTGGTTAACGCGAAGGACTAGAAATTTAAGGGTTGCTGACCGCGTGTGTTCAAGCCCCATCAGGGGCAATCCATGTTTTCTTAAGCACGACACTTTACCAATTAAGTACTGTTTGGTTCGAGAAACAAAAGTGTTTCTATTTAAGATAATTTCTGCCAAAAATAGTACTAAATTAAATTATGTATTAACTTAACTAAAAATGAAAAAATATTTTACTTTCCTACTAGAATGCAAACGCGTTAGAACTTTTAAAGCACTAGACTATCAAAACCAAATACAAGATAAAAATGAAGAAACTACGTATGCCAAGGAAAAATTTTAATGTTAAACTCTTTTCATTTTCTCACGGCCGTCTAGCTTCTCCCTTTTCATCGAGTCTTATGTCGGGTCTAATGGTCTAAATAGTTTGTAAATGAGTTTTCTCATAAATATACTACATAATCTATTGGGGGAAAAGTAGTATTTGCATTGTGTAGATTACAAATAACAGTTTATGTTTGTTTTATGTCATTTTAATATTAACATATACGGTACCGTAGAATATGTATTTCACTTGTTTTAATACTATTTAAAACTGATTGTCCTTAAGTTACCATTTATTGTTTTAAATGTATAGTTTAATATATTTAATTATCCTGTATGTTGGAAAGAAAGGTTGTTACCACACTTAAGTGAAATTTTATATAATTTTGTAAATAATGATGCATCTCAAACATCGAAGACTATGTAAAATATTTACTGCAAATATTTGTCCACCTTATACAGTATGTAATCATTTAAATATATGCATTCATTTCTAAATAAAAATTGACTTAGATTTTAAAGAAAATAAAGCTCTTACTATCTCCCTTTATAATCATGAAATGTAAATTCGGAAAAATCGTTACAAATAATGATTTTTGGAACTAACAATAGTGAAAAATCTATGAAACCATAAAAATGACTTACAGGATCTTTAAAAATATCATATATTAAACGAAAAGCCAGTTACTTAATTTGATAGAAGAATAAAGATTAAATACAAATATACATCGAAAAAAAACCCACAGAAATTATATATCAGTAACGCAAGTTTGATTTAAAAATGTTGGAATGACAAACTTAAGGTTTAAACTAAACTTCATGTTAAAGTGATAGGAAACTTGTTTTATTTAACGTCACTATACAGATATGTTTACGGTAATATAAAGGAATATCTGTTGTATTGCAAAACAGTTCTTATTCTTAAATTTTTGCTTATCATATTTATTGAAAGCAAATACCGTATGTAAATTTCTATTTTGGCTATGATAGTGTTAAACAGTTAATGAGAAATTATTTGGTTTCCTGTTTGGCATTGACAGTTATTGATTCTGTCTGGGTCCCTTATTACTGTCGTCATTAAGAATTTGTCTCGTCAACATAATAATAACAAGCATAATTTCATCCGTCAAGCTTTAATAAAACATTATTTTGTGGGATAACGACCTGAAGATTTATATTCTCAAAACAGATTGCTTACTTTTTCTATGCTTGAACAAAAAAGTTTTATTGAATGATTTATTCAAAAATGTCAAATTGTAATAAGATATAGTAGTTTATGCTGGTGTTCAATTTTAGCATTGTCTTTTTACTGCATCATTACCAGTGTTTTTGTAATCATGTTTATTGTGTTAGTACGCCACATAAATAATGTATAACATTTTGACGTTGTCTTGGATGTTACATGACGTTGACGACATTTCCTGTGAAAACACGTATACCTGATGAAGACTTTCTAGTTAATTGTTTTTTCCCCCGTTTTTATTTATTTATTTATTTTTATTTAGAAAAATAGAACAAAACATTTCTTAATTGAAACTTGAGTTGATTTCTACATTAAAACTTAATAAGATTTATAAGATTCGTATTATTGAATTGGTTTTTGTAGTGTAAGAGTGAAGTACAATGCTCATCTGATTAGAGAGAAGGAGGTGGAGAATAAAACACCATTGTTCACTTGTTTTTTTTCTAATTTGTATCCATGTAACATGATAATAAGTGTAAGTTTGAGTTTGTTCACCTCAATTCGAGATAAATAATTTCAAAATTGATTAAAGAGAGAATATGTAGGTTTACTATTTTTACACTTCAGGATGAAATATTGAGAAATTATTTGTCTTAATCAGTCTTAAAGTTACCTAGTTAAACTAAAGGTTATTCTGAAATTTACTGGAATTTTTATAAAAAGTGACATTATTTGTATTTTATTGAGAAAAATGTCTATATATATAATAAATGTAATGTTTAATCACTATTTCGAATACGGGAATGTTTCTCGTGATATATTAGTGGTTTTTAATAGCTTTCCTTATTTATCTAGTAGTATAAGTAAGTGCAATTGGACCGGTTTAAATCCTGTTTGAATCCTGCTGAAGGCATTTTTAACTTAACCCATTACTTCATATACTCGCCTTTTAACGCCTTTTTCACCCCACCTTTTTGTTGTCTCAAATGATGAAAAAATGCCTTATTTAGGCCCCAAACTTTTGTTTTTGTTTGAGAAATGTTGTGACCTCTTTTTTGGCGCGGCCTCCAACCAAAAGATACATCAGGGGGTTGCCAGAAGGGGGATGTACCCCCTTCTGTTTGGGGGGAGTTGAAGGGGGGCGGAGTCCCCCTCATCGCCAAGAAAATTTTGGACTTGTGAGAGGCTGTAAATGACCCCAGATTGATCATAGGGTAACGTGTAACCAACGCTGAAAAGCATTTGACTCTATCTCAATCCATTGAGAAGTTGCAGCACTTTGAAATCAATTTTGATGGAAAAAATCAACGCAAAATAGTGATCTTTGGCAATTTTGAGATGTCCCCTCGTTGCCATGGTAACAGAAAAATTTAAGCCTGAGCATGTTGTTGCAAGGGCAATGGTCCAGTCAACATTTGTGCCAAGTTTGATTAGTGTTGAAGCAGTTTTTATAGTATTATAGCAATTTGAACTTGTAACGGGAGACTTTTCAATGAAAACAGCCATTTTTCACAAAATGCTCATGAAGTAATGGGTTAATGAAAAAAATAAAAAAATCTACTAAACAACAATTTTTCTTCAAATTTATATGACAGACCATGTTTAAACATGAAAAAACGCGATTAAGGGTAATTTCAAGTATTTTCATCATTTTCTGTTAACCCATTACTTCATATACACGCCTTTTAACGCCTCCCCCCCCCCCTTTTGTTGTCTCAAATGATGAAAAATGCCTTATTTAGGCCCCAAACACTTGTTTTTGTTTGAGAAATGTTGTTAAAAAAGTGACCTCTTTTTCGGCGCGGCCCCCCAACCAAAAGATACATCAGGGGGTTGCCAGGACGGGGATGTGCCCCCTTCTGTTTTGGGGGGTGGGGGGTTGAAGGGGGGGCGGAGTCCCCCTCATCGCCAAGAAAATTTTGGACTTGTGAGAGGCTGTAAATGACCCCAGATTGATCATAAGGTAACGTGTAACCAACGCTGAAAAGCATTTGACTCTATCTCAATCTATTGAGAAGTTTGCAGCACTTTGAAATCAATTTTGATGGAAAAAATCAACGCAAAATAGTGATTTTTGGCAATTTTGAGATGTCCCCTCGTTGCCATGGTAACAGAAAATTTAAGCCTGAGCATGTTGTTGCAAGGGCAATGGTCCAGTCAACATTTGTGCCAAGTTTGATTAGTGTTGAAGCAGTTTTTATAGTATTATAGCAATTTGAACTTGTAACGGGAGACTTTTCAATGAAAACAGCCGTTTTTCACAAAATGCTCATGAAGTAATGGGTTAAATGATTCATAAAATTTCAGGTATTTAATTTTAAGTGTAACAAAAAGTGCAAGCCAAAAACTCGCAATTTTTAATGATGAAATAAATTGAACAATAAGCTGATGTAACACGATAGTTTTGTCGGCATGACATAAACCGTCATGAAGCACGGTTTATGAGGTTTGAGGCAATAGCAAATTTGAATTATTTATTTTGTCTGTCATACTGTTAAGGCCATGTTTTTATTTCAATACTCAATATTGATTTTTTTTCACATTTGATTTGATTCATTTCCGTAAAAGCTTATTTACTAAATTTCATTTAGTTCTTTCGTTTCCCCAGACTGAATTCACTCATTTAGAAATATTGACAATATTGAAATCAAACCAGAGCAAAACAGAATGCGCCCGCTTTATACCGAATGAAAAAGAAAATACAAATATGTTCGGGACATATAAAACACACAGGTCCCTTTGTTGTGACGATGATTTTTCAAGAGTTCCACGTGTATTCTTATTATACAACATAAATTTGTGCTCTTAAACTATGCAATATGAACAAGTGTTAATTCAACACAGTTATAAATACAAAAATGAAAGAAAGAGACAGTTATAAAGAAACAATTAGATAAAAGTTTTTTATCCGCACTAATGACATAAATGATTAATTTCTACAGACTAGGACAATGTTATCTTTATCAACTTTTATTCCAAATCAAAATAGTAAATAAATACATACATTTATTTTTAAATTATCAAGACATGACTTCATGTATTTTTTAATTAATGTAATTTTCTTTCTTGTCGGTATTAAAATTACTATTTCATTTCATTTCATTTCATTTTGACTATTTCAATGACATATATTCAACCCAATGAATAATTCAATTGCAATAATCACTTTGATCAATCAACAGTTTTAATTAATTACCGTGTTTGAAGATGTCATAAAATACTTTTTATATATGTAGCACAAATGACATCGGTGGTTACAATGACATCGGTGTTTAGAATGTTAATGCCATGTTTTTATTCAATGCAGTCATCATTCACATAGTGCTAATAAATAATTAGAAAATCACTGATTTGCATCACACGTTTTTCATTTGCAGTTTTTATGTCTTTATTTGATTTCCCCGATGGTTTGTGACATTGTAATTTTGACAGTAACTGTCGTACTCATACATTGACATGGTCTATTATGATTTAAACCTTCCGCAGATATTTGTTTTAAAGAAAGACAGTTCTATATACACATACATTTTTATAAAAAGCAAATTTGGTTTTATCAATTAATTGTTGAAATTTGTAAATGACAATTATGCTAAATTTCTAAATAATGAACCCGTCTATGAACAGGCTCAATCGAACCGAGTTTGCAAGAATTTTAATTTTGCCGTGTTGCGCTTTCCTTTGGGATTTTTATTTTCTCTATTTTGTAGAAACTATGCATCGTAATGAACCTGTTGCAGAGACCAATGTCAAAAAGATATATTTAGCAAGCACTATTGTTCAAATTAAATTATTAGGGTTACAGGATGAATACAGTAAAAATTGTTTTATATCTTATTTAAATGGGTATTTTGAAACTGATTTTGCAAATACTCTTTTATGCACTTTTTCAACTTTTTTGGACTTTTGGACATTGCAAAGGCATTTATAAAAACAAGCAACTGCAAGAAATAGATTTATAAGGTTGTATCCTTAAAGATGTGTTGCACACAAAACACACTCATGGGAATATTAAGTTATTAAGTTAAAATCATTCGAAGAAATTATCTTGAAGACACCCCCCCCCCACACTCACACAAGAAATGAAATTAAAATGTCTGGAACTTTGATAGAAAGTACTTGGAATTTACGTGAACAACGAAAACATGGCACAAAAATGTAAATAAAATGTTATGTTTGACTATCATTTGTTCATGAAATGTTTTAAATGCATTTTTGTGTATTTGAAAACACAACACCAATGACAACGCTGGTATAAATAGAAAAGAAATTACGTACGTCTTTTGTACACGTATTTTGTATTGTAAGGGTCGTTTAACTGTACAGACAGACAATATATTTTACAGTTGTTTATTTGTAACGTACATGTAAAGAAATCATAAAAGCTGTAAAATGGTCATAAATAATGCAAACTTATTATTTCTTCTTACGTTCTTATGAAGAGTCAAAAGGTTAAAACATAAATAACTGTTTGTACACTTCCATGCGTTATTATATAATTGACTGCAACAGTTTGTAAATAATATAGTCCTTTAATAATATCAAGCCTACCGACGAATAAATCGCAATGTGGTTGTTCCATAAAGTGTCGTGCAATATTTCAATAACACAAAGTCAAGTTGGTATTATTTTGAGTGATATGTCCTCACTAAGTGGAATTGTGTTACCAAAATAGAATGAATAGAATAATAAAACCTGTTAAGTTGACAATCCAAGTCAAATTTCGTTTACAAATATTTCCTTATCCTTACAAAAATAGTTGGATTCGTTGTCTCTCTAATGGTATCAAAGAAAGGCAAAATAAATCAATATTAAATGTCGCTCTTTACGAGAAAATAATTGTTGTTGCATTTGTCATATAAAGCAATAAGTTCAAATTAAGTAATTGTTAATAGCAATAACTTTGGATCTTTATTTGCTCACGACAAATAAACACTTCACTGCAAAAAGTAGATAAAAGACATAAAGGTGAAAAGTAATACATAATTCTTTGATATTTGTGTTTTACAAATGAATAATGTATTTCATGTCAGTCATTAGAAATGTTTTTGCATTATGCAATCTAGGGCAAGAAAGGAATAATCAGTGGGCAAAAATTAAGATTCGGTTTGATTATGTCTGTTCATGAGAGTCTATGGAGAGTGTAATATATCTTAGGCGCCCTAGCACCGACAAGACAAACATATTATGTAAACATTTCGAGAGTAAACATCACATTCTTCTTGATGTGTAATCAAAATATCATAGAAAATTAATTGTCATAAAGAGGCAGACCTTTAATCAAGAATGAAAAAAATCGATCAATTTATTATCTTTTTTATTTGATCTAGCCCTTTCAGTAACCAACGATACTTAAAACGAAAGAAACTAAAGTAAAATCTCAAGTACTTTTCAGAAAATACTCATTAACCCTTAAAGAAAACAAAAGTATATATGAAATAAATAATACCTTTACAATTGAATCCTCTAAAAATAGATAAACCTTGGTTATAGTGATACATTACTTGGCTATAATAATCTTCTGAAATTGTTATAGTGATAGATACAGATCAGAAAATGGGATGTTTCATTCATCATGAATGAAGTTTTCATGATAAATTATCTGTTGTATGTCACAGACTGGTGCTACCTATTGTGTAAATTATTATATTTTTTAACTTTAATTTGACAATTCTTTATAGAGGAAATGAAAATATTGATGAGCAATGAAAAAGTTCTTTTATGTAATGTGGATAATTTTAAGTAAGTAAAAATATATCTTAATTGGAAACAACCAGAAATTTCAGTTAAAGAAATATCAACAAATAGCCAAAATAAGTCTCACAGCAGAGCTTAGAGCAAAACGCGTCACTACTTTTTCCATTATACGTTCAATTAAGACGTGGTTATTGATGCCATTCCTCTATTCGCCAACATAATTTGATAAGATACAAAACATTTCTTTCAGATGTTGTTATTATACGTTACATAGTTATATGGTGAATGATAAATTAACTTTGATAGATTGCGGGGACGAAATGATTGTTTCCGTCTATTATCAGAATGACAATGGTATTAAAGTAGCCGTTCCTTTAATCAAAGAGATTATCTCTGTCATACGTCATGGTGTGTCAGGAATAATTGACTGATATGAAAATTAGTAAATCGAATGACGGATGTAACAAATGACCTTTTATGCAAATTGTACTGAGGAATTAGCCGCATGGCCTTTTAACATTCTATTATTTCTGACATGCGTAAACAAGATGATTCTCTTAACTTTATTCGAAAGGGACGACGGAGTATTTTGAAATATATCTATTTTGGGTTATACAAAAAATAATGTATGATCATATTTTTAAAATATCATTGTACGAGGGTAGCTCAAAAAGATGCTATACTGTTTACATCTTAAAATTTACGCTTTCAATTTTACAAGACATGTCCTCTTTACATAATGAAGAAAATTTTATAAAAATCAAAACATTATCCTTACCAATTACAATTCTGGCAATCGGCATTATTCAAATTATGTGTTTCATCCTCAAAATGTAGTTTCGTAATATTAACGTTATTTTAGATGAAGTAAATTGCAAATTGCACCTAAGACATATCAAATATTTCCGGAAATATGTTTCAATTAATAAAACGTTAAGAATAAAATGTATGATTCAGTGCTAATTTGCATTTTATGTATTTATTTTTAAAATAGAAACAAACCCTCAGACAGATATTTTTTAAAGAAGCTATTTTAGACAATGACAAAATGTGAAAAGTGAATGTGCATTAGAATTAAACTTGGTTGGGCTTTATCGGGGAATTAATTAATCGGGGCAGTAGAGTTGATCTGACTGGCGGTGATAACACAGCACAGCTTTCTAAATGAAGGTTTCTGTGATACTATTGTTCTTTGGTTAATCATTTCATACAGCAGTTCAAATGTTATTATAGCCTAACAGAGATCGTAAGAATGCTTTAATTATTATTCTTCTATTAACTGTTCCTAACACTAAAGTAAGCATGCATCAATCTTTCATCTTTTGTTCCCTTTTCTTTTCCTTTATGTATTACCATCTTTGTATTTTTACAAGTTATACAAGAAGTTAATAAATAGTGTGTCTCTTTTATACCGTATGATTTTAGCCTATACAGTCAATTTTAGTTTTATAAATCATGGGAAAAAAACTTCGGGATCATTTGATCCAGATCCAGTTTTTTTCTTTATCCTGGTCTGGTTTGGTTTCTATGGAAGCACTGGAGGGCCCTTTTGACTTCTGACTTAATGACTTTTGACTTGGGAGTTATGACTTTTGACTTGGGAGTTTTGACTTTTAACTCAAGACTTCTTACTTCTTGGTTGTGAAATTAATTAATTAAACCACACTTTAAGAGAGCACGTGAGTAATGAGAGAAGATGGCTGTGTTGTGCCAAAATATGAAATTCGTGATTGCGTGTTGTTTTCTGTGCACTCTGTTGAAGATAACAGCTGGTGTGGTGCCAGCTTACCTGCCTTTGTCGTCTCCGAATGTTGATAAAGCATCACACATTGAAGAATATTTCAAACAAGCTTTTAAATATGGTGATATTCTTGGATTTTTGCTACTTAAGCATGGTATTTTGTTGTCACTGCGTCAGCTGAAAAGAATCTTGAAGAAGTTGAACCTGAAACGTACGGAATGCCGTTAGGGCCATTGCATATGAATGTGTTGATCTGAAACGCGATAGTCGATAGTACGATGGTGAAAACGCGAAATCACGAAACTACGATGGTGACAATGCGAAAGCACGATGATGAAAACGCGAAAGTACGATGATGAAAACGCGACAGTACGATACTACGATGATGAAAGCGCGATAAACTATCGTGTTTTCACCATCGTACTGTCGCGTTTTCACCATCGTAGTTTCGTGATTTCGCGTTTTCATCATCGTACTGTCGTGTTTTCATCATCGTACTATCGCGTTTTCACCATCGTACTATCGCGTTTTCACCATCGTACTATCGCGTTTTCATCATCGTACTGTCGTGTTTTCATCATCGTACTATCGCGTTTTCACCATCGTACTGTCGTGATTTCATCATCGTACTATCGCGTTTTCATCATCGCACTATCGCGTTTTCACCATCGTAGTTTCGTGATGTCATGTTTTCACCATCGTACTATCGACTATCGCGTTTCAAATTAACATATTCATAGGCGATGGCCCTAACGGCATTCCAGAATGCCGTTAGGGCCCTCGCCTATGGATGGTTTTATCTGAAACGCGATACTCGACAGTACGATGATGAAAACGCGAAATCACGAAACTACGATGGTGAAAACGCGACAGTACGATGGTGAAAACGCGATAGTTTATCGCGTTTTCATCATCGTAGTATCGTACTGTCGCGATTTCATCATCGTACTATCGCGTTTTCATCATCGTGCTTTCGCGTTTTCACCATCGTAGTTTCGTGATTTCGCGTTTTCACCATCGTACTATCGACTATCGCGTTTTAGATCAACACATTCATAGGCGATGGCCCTAACGGCATTCCGTAGAAACGTCGAGGTGTACATTTGCAATCGCAGTTGAAAAACGTTGTTCGTGTAATTGGCACGGAAATGCATTAAAGTGGACAGTCTATCGGTTATCGGACGATATGGCGCTGGCTGAAAGTGAATCATAATATGGATGTTAGTCATAAAGATGTTATGGACATAATGAAGGCAATAGATCCAAATGGTGTTGAAATGAGAAAAGCACATCGACTTAAAAGGCGTTTCTATTATGCAAAAGGGCCAAACACTATTTGGCATTTAGATGGTTATGATAAGTTGAAACCATTCGGATTTTGTATACACGGAGCGGTAGATGGTTTTAGCAGGAAAGTTATCTGGTTAGAGGTTTTGACACTAACAACGATCCAAAACTGATTGCGATATATTAGATGCATTGAAGCGCGTTGAAAAAAAACACCTCGCATACTTCGTTGCGATGCTGGAACAGAAAACAGTGTTGTTTGTCATCTACAGCAGTTCGGAATGAAGCAACCGACCACTTTGCTGGTAGTCGCAGCGTTGCACTTCTAACCAGCGCATTGAAAGATGGTGAGGCACGCTACGTCAACAAGGAATACAGTGGTGGATTAACTTTTTTAAGGATTTGCGCGATACTGGTCGTTTCAATGAACTCGATCAGATACATTGTAAAAATTTGAATTTTTTTTATGAACCTAATACAAACACACCTTGATAGAATTACTCAACAATGGAATGTACATGAAATTAGACCTCAGCACAATTCCGACGCACATTACGGGAAACCTGTCATTATGTATTTTTTACCTGAAACGTTTGGCGCGTTTGATTATGGTACGGTGGTTGACAAACGTGATGTGACCTGTTGTAAAGACATGTATTCAGTTCCAAAGAGAAAGTTTGACGAATTCAGCGAATTGGCTTATCTGTTAAAGCCCGACCTCCAAATGCCAGTAGATGCCGATTCAGCATTGAGTTTGTTCCTGGAGTTGAATGATTTAGTGGCAAACTCGTACGAAGACTGAAGTCTTTTTAAGCCATAAAGTTGTTTTGTCAGAGAACAAATGATCAACACGATCCATCATTATCATTATCATCATCATCATCTACATCACCATGCTTATCATTATAAGTATGTTGACTGCAATGATGATTGTCATGATGCTGCTCCTCATGATGAAGGTCGACTTTATAATTTAAATAATTATGTTGTTGATGATAAGCAAAGGTTGATTTCGATGATAATTATTATAATCATGACGATAATCATAACTATATTAAGGATGATGATCGTGATGATGTTGTAAGCTATCGTATAATATATTTTATAGTTCATAACGTAAGCGGCATATGTTTATTGTTATATTTGACAGTCAATTATAACAAACGAATATGTCACGAAAGTCAAATGTTATTTCTACGTTCAAATACATCATGGCTCACAAAGGTCTGTTTGTAACCGTTAACGTTTCAGTCAAGAAAACCTACGGACCTGTGACAAGTGTAGACCGAATTAGTCTGTGCAGGTGTGCAGACTTACTAGGGCCTATATACTTAACTTTCAGTTAATTAGAATCTGGCTATTAAAATAAATTCACTGCCTCACGTTCATCTTTGTAGACCAAACGCCCTAATACGAAACTTGCACAGGATATCTAGCCAGTACTACCGTATTCTTCCTAGTAATCGCCCAGGGCGCTTAGAAAATTGTGAAAGGTGAGCGCTTATTAGGAGTCAGGTCTTACAAAAGTATACAATATGTAAGAGTCGCAGCTATGCAATTTCTGTTGATATCTCTTATTTAAAGTGGTCCTGTTTACTGACAAATCACTACAATGGGTTTGAAATGTGAATATTCACAGTCTTTCCTTGTACAGTGAAATTTTCTAGGCCCGCGGACATGCATAAAAATTTAAAATGTCGATTGTGGTCAGTTGATTTTTGTTCTTTTAAGACAATTTATCCTGGGCGCTTAACCTTTTACAAATGGAAAAGAAGGGATGGGCGCTTATAGAAGCATTGGCTCTTATTAGCTCGAATAGGTAGTTATCCGTGGTAAGGTCAGCTTCAAGAATTTCCAGGATGACGCATTTGTAAAGCTTAGAACGTTTTAAACGATAGTGCAATGACACTTCGTGCACAATGGTCTGACTTGTGACTTCAAGTGACAATTTTGTACTTCACAACAGCAGGTGTCAAGTGCCGTGTGGCAGCCGTAAAAAGTTGCCCCGTACTTCACTTCAGTGTTGTTATATTTTCTGGTCCTTCGGGATCATTGATGCCAACACTATAAAGTGTTGAGAATTGAGTACCGCTCAAGCCGGTGCTAGGGGACGTGAGGGATGTTGCACTTATTCATTATCCCTCATGTACAGACTCAATCAAACCGAGTCTGCAATTCTTATGTTATTCTGTTGTGATTAATGCTTCCGAGGGATAACTTTGTTTCCAGAATTTCGTATTTCTGACAAGAGACTTCCTATTTGTGACTTGACTTCTTACTTGTGACTTCCTACTTGTGACTGTTGACTTCGAATTTGTGAGTAGTGACTTCAAACACTTGTGGTCTTGACTTTTTACGTATCGACCTCTTTTACAAATGGTTTAAGATACAACCATTTCGTAATAAGCCCTCAAAATGGATTAAACAACTAGACCTTTTCTAGCCCTAGTATAAAGCGCCCGTGTAGGGCAAGGTCATGCACCAAAACTATGATTTTTTGTTCTTATTCCACCAGTCCTATTTCCTCTAGCAAATTTAAGCTTGACATAGCAAAGCTTTAGATACGAGACACCAGCACACGGAATGTGGTTCTTTTTGTTATATTTTCCTCTAGATGACAACAATATCATTCTCAGCAAAGCTTCTACTTAAGCTCACGCGAATTAAAACTACAATAAGAGCGTCATGGGCAGCACACTCGACTATTCTTAGCTCTTGGTAGTAAAAGGAAAACCATCTTAGTCGACAAGGCAGTCAATTTTAACGAAAATGCTTGACAGAGTTATCTACCCATGTCTAGGGGTTGGGGTCATTGTGGTTAACAAGTCTGCAACATTTCAAAGCGATATCTTAAGGGACTTGAAACATAACTGATGTGGTATGAAAAATTGGACAGAACATTAAACTAACGCCGACGCCCGGATGAGGTGAAAGCTCTCCTTATTCTTCGAATAGTCGAGCTATAAATTACAGGATGTAAAATCAAGGACGAGAAACACAATTGTGTTCTAAAAGCACAACATGACAATATCTTTTTAAAAAATTTTAGTATTTATTATTATATTGATTTAAAAAAGAACTTTTATTTAACAATAAACAATTGAAGTAGAAAAAAATCAGTATTTATTATAATATTTTGTTCCATTTCTTGGAGCAGCGAACTAGTAGTTGGGGCTGTTTTTTCTTCTTTGCCTATCTATTTTTAATGTTGTCTTTGACTTCCTTTATACGTTGTTTCCTATGTATGTCCTGTAAATTACAAAAAGATAAAATTTCGAAATGTGCTTCATTTTGCGCTTCATTTTATCAACATTGCTAACCTGGTGTTTTAATAATATTATTTAATCACTGTTGCACAAGAGATAGTATTTTGTAATTTTGTGTACAGTACTTCATTCAAACATTCTCAATTAATTGAAGTTTCAGAATTACAATTTTCTAATACTAACCATTAACGACACAAAGTATACTGTCATGAGATAATCAGATTACCCATGGTTAAGTTGTTTTAATAAAACATAGCAAATATATTCCGTTACTAATCTTTATTACAAATGGCATATTCTTATTAAGGGGAGGTAATTATGGGAGAACAGGATACATATCGGTAAATAAAACAAAATCAAGTCGATGACCTAAAAGAATTGAAGATGGGAAGGTAGCGGGCACTACAAACCAATATATTGTTTAGTTGGCCTAAGCACAATTAAAAACTGAATCACTTTAGTTTAGAAGGACTAACTTTATCAAAGTTAATTTTTTCTTTCAAGTAAGCTTAAATTCAATAATCTATGAAGCGAAAAGCACAGTATTACGGAATACCGTTAGGGCCATCGTGGTTGTACGTTATATTCCAGAGGGCGACAATGTGATAGTACGATGACGACAACGCGATAACACGAGGACGACAATGCTATAGACTATCACATTATTGTCATCGTACTATCGCATTGTCGCCATCGCATTATCGCACTGTCGCATTGTCGTCATCGCATTGTCGCCATTGCATTGTCGCGTTGTCATCATCGTACTATCGCCATCGCGTTGTCGCA
Organism: Ruditapes philippinarum; assembly: GCF_026571515.1. Taxonomy (NCBI): domain Eukaryota; kingdom Metazoa; phylum Mollusca; class Bivalvia; order Venerida; family Veneridae; genus Ruditapes; species Ruditapes philippinarum. The sequence goes on from NW_026858808.1 coordinate 215,456, forward strand.
CTATCACATTGTCGCCCTCTGGATTATAACGTTCAACCACGATGCCCCTAACGGTATTCTGTACACTATTACTGATAGCAAATTTTTTTTTATTATTTTGATTTCTGACAAGGTCTAGCTGATCAACTAGCTAGCTGAACCAAAGCGTTTTGAGCCACTTATGACCTCCTTGGTCTAGTTCTGGCTTTCAAATATAATATGCCGTTTTTTTCATCTGAGGAGGCATTTTGTTCCCGTAATGTACAGTAAACTATAAATATGGGAACGTCGAATGTGTTTGACCAACCCGAATCCAGTGATAAATCTAATTCTCATATACATGGAGAGGACCAGATGAATAACCTTGATGAATAAAATTGGTGTGTAATTGTATTTTATGCATAATCAGTCATTTAAAGAAGAGTGTTTCTTTGTTTTTTAGTTTTGTGAATGGTATTAATACACTAAACGAAATCGATCATTCCGACAACCTTTTCTATGTACATGAATATATAGTGGTCAGAATAATTATGTATATATACTTGTATAGAATAATTACAACGATTCTTGTATAAACATTTATCATAGTATCATCATTTTATATCAGTAAATGCATTTTGTAAAAATTCAATCTTAACAAGAAGCCAATAACTGATTTGGCATATATTTTGAAAACTCCAGCTTATCTGCAAGTTTAAATCTTAGTACTTATAAGTTTCATTAAGTATAGATTGTTTGATTGATGGAAGTTAGACTCGGTTCCCACGTGAGTCTTGAAAGGAGTCACTTTTCTCACATTGAGGGAGAGTGTTAATTTCTTATGGTAAACGCATCTAGATCTCAGTGAACAAAAATACACAGACCGTCCAAATTGTATGCCCGATTAGTGATGGACATCGCTAAATTACATTATTTAAGAAGAATATTCAAGCAAACTATAAAAACTTACATCATCTGACAAATCCCTGTCCGCCATGTTGCATCTTCTGGCTTAAAATGAGCGGCAATGCATCATCACAAATTACAAGTCACAACTTTGAAGTCACAAGTCATAACTCCCAAGTCAATAGTCAAAAGTCATTAAGTCAGAAGTCAAAAGGGCCCTCCAGTGCTTCAATAGGTTTCAACCACATGATGACAAATATTGCCACACGAATTTACATTACCTCCTATTTTTTGCATCATTTACATCTTCATCAATATATTTTTCCATTTCAACAAAATTTTCAAAAAAAATTTAAAATAATGGATGGCTAGGTCTCGCCGTGTCTTAGATTCAAATGCATTAGTCAATGAGCCAGTTGTAATAATCCAAACATTATTCTTCCAATAAAATATAATTAGGATCTGTACCTATACCCTCCACTTTATACATTTCAGACGAAAGTAAAAATTAAACAAAAAACGAAATTTTTAAAATAAAAAATTTAAAAAATTTTTAAAAAAAACTTAAATTTTTCTTTTAAAAATTTTCGGGGGTGTCTTTAAACCCTTTTCCCAAAAAAATCCCAAAAGGGTTGTATATCTAAGTAAAAGGGGGTAATGATTTGTTTTAAAAGAATAGAAAAAAAAAACGCTAAACCCACATAAAAGTCTTAAAACGTAGTAGTGACATAACTACTGTGCATTTTAATGAGACCATTTTGTTTGTTTTTACGCTATAATTTATAAGCCATTGAGACAATATACAGACCTGCCCGTGTATTACTGGGTTATTACATGCATTTTTCAGTTTTATTACATGCAAAAAATGAATTATGAAAGGAAATGTTTTCGGTGCATTAAAAAAGTCGTAAAACATGTGCTCGCATCAATGATGAATTAAATTTGAATTTATTCTTTTCCGAATAATAAATTTTGGCAGTATAAGATTATTGTCTGATATTTTAACTGAATTGACGACTATGTGTATAAACCATGTAAAATTAAGTATACTTTGGAATACAAGGAACCATGCCTTTTTCTCATTGTTTGTCAAAAGGTAAAGTTTTTCATTGCTTTACATTTTGGTGTAAATTATTGATTTTATTATACAAGTTACCAATAAAACAGTTTTTAAATGGTATAACATTAAATGTAAAGCAATTTTTTATGATATGCCGAAGAACTATATTTTATATCTTAATATTTCATTCATATTTTAATATTGTATTTTAGGTTAGATTTTTAATATCCATGTATACTTAAACACCATTTATGTTGCGTTATTTATCAACTTTCAATTGTAAACAGATTAAAATTATGGGAAGAATAATTGGTAATTGAGACTTGAGAAGAACGATTGTCATTCATGACCTCTCGAATGTGTTATACATGTACTTTGGTAAATGCCAAAATATATAATTTCATCATAATTTGCCAAAAAATAGTATTCAATATTTGTATTCGTTTTTGTTGCTATTAATAAAAACTCCTGATAATTACTCCTAAAATGGTGTACAAGTATAACTAGCGGAATATCATATTCAATTTTCAAAGCCCGTTCAATCACGCTATTGCCATAGCATAATCATGGTCATTTCTCGATGCCTTTCTAAAGGAATTAAAATAAAAACACTCCGTAACAATATATTTAGCTGCTATTTCCGGTAGATTTAGCGATGATTTCGTGATTACAAATGATTTAAATAACAGAGACAGTTTACTCCGAGAAACTATCATAAGACAATGAAAACAATTTAACTTAAATATTAATAAATTTTATATAAAATAAAGTGTTATACCCTGTGCTGTTTAATGTTTTGCATTTGTTTGGTGTTACTAAAACGTATGTCTTGCATAATAGATTTATAGTGCATCCGTTCTAACTAAACATAACAAACATGGATACTATGATACTATTTCATTACAAATGAAGGTGGTTAAAGCAAGATCGTATGAAACTTGAAAAAATTGCAAGTTTATTATTCAATTAATTTATTAACTATTTCAACTAAAATTTTGTTATTCTCATATGTTCTTTTGTTAATATAAAAAGATAATACAATCAGTTGTATGTTTCACTGAATATGGATGTTATATCAAGCAAAATGAAAAACATCTGTTTTAATTTCATTTTTTAAGATTGATATTTTCTTCAATAAACACGCATCTTTGAGATTGTAGTTGAATATAAAATTTCAGAAAAGATGGTGTGGGTATAAAAGTTTATGCTATATAATATATAGTTTACTTAATGTTTCGTTATATTATTATTATATTATACTTCTAATTTCATGATAAAACCAGAATGATATTTGAAATAGAGAGCAGGAATAAAATTAATGAAGCTGATCATGAATATATTCCTCTATATTAATTTTCTTACTTCTATTTTGCCTAAAACCAGCAATATTGCAATACCGCATTGTAACCTAAGAATATATAGCTTTCCAAGTCTTTTTTCAGAAATTTAATGTGAATTTATAAAACAAATTGTTCTTCAAGAAGGTCTTTCAGATGCAATGGTTTTTTGACTTGAATATATTTTTTCATCGGTATAAAATAACTTATGTATCAACTTTTATCAACACTTTCACATATTTTAAGTTCATTTAGAGCATTTAAATAGATTAAATCTAAATTTTACTTTATCTGTATATAAAGATTTGTGTTTTCAAAGCCCCTTAATATGGCTTAAACTAAAATTTGAACCTGTCATTTCTTGGCAAACTCTCCGCTATGTGTTATATTCAAATAAAGTCTTATCATAAATTGTTTTCAAAAATAAAACAGTCATAATAAAATATCATACATTTAAAATGTTTCATCGTTTGATGAATTTGAACTGCCCAAAAATGCTATTTGAACAGAAAAAACCTTAGCATCTGCTTTTATGTGATTTAAAATAACAACAGACTTGTTTACTGACTGCCATATAAAAGGTTGAGTTTTAAAGTCTTTAACAAACATTGGATTGACAGTGACATTTATATTATCATTAATTGATTCTTTGAATTCTTTTGATGCCTGCTTATATTATACTGTGTGACATATTTTACAGAAGTAATTAAATGAACACGTTGACATTACTCAGACATCAATTTGATGTAATCTAAAGATCACAATCAATATATTTTGCAATATAGAAAGAGAAGATTCTTTTGAAGACATTTTAAAAGTCAACAACTGAAAATTATTCATCAAAATTGAATCATTAAGAAGTTATTCTGACAATGATAAAATGATATGGACATTCAACAGAAACTAGGCTTTTAACTATGAGATAATGTCAAAGTTGGGTCTGTTGCTATTTCTAATATTTCTAACGTCAATGACACGATGTCTATGGCATTGGAACAAAGTAGAATATTCTATTTGCTCTAAGATATCAGATATAATATTGAAAAGCTGCATTCAAATCACGTGAGGTATTTCTCTGATTTTATATTTTATTGAAACAATGTCCTTTATGTTATTTACACTTATATAGATAAAGAGTATATAGATACTTATGTAAAACATTTTTTTCCAGCTTAAATATGTGAATATGCTAATAATATTATCTCCGACAGATTAAAATCAATATAGCATTTGTTACTAAACCGGTATATGTAACAGATCACAAGCAGTAGAACATAGTTGCCCTTTTCTTTAAAAAAAAGAAGAAGAAAACATAACATAAAACAGTTTTAAGGGTACATATTTGAAAGAACAACAATTTCTTTTATTATATTAACTAATTTACAGAAAAATAAATATTAATCGAATCAAAGCAATTAAATCATTTTCATACATCGGATTATGTATATATACCCGTAGTTCATACAAAAATATTTATCTAATCATTTTACGATCATCCATGATCGCAAAATGATTACATATTTTTGTATGAACTACATAGATCTATACATAATCCGATGTATAAATATGATTTAATTGCTTTGATTCGAAATTGTAACTGGCCATGTACAGCACTTTCAACTACACGTCAAATAATGTTTACAGCACAGTTCGGAACGAGAAACTATTATTTATTTACGGCAAAAACATAAATTGTTTCAAGGAAATAATTATTGTTTTGTCTTTATTTTCTCAGAAAAGAGTAAATTCAGTAGAAGATGATGATTTTACATTGACGCCTTACCTGTGACTCGACGATGCACTAGGTAAGATTGTTTTTCTTTTTCTTTTTCTTTTTGGCATGTCTTTTAGAAAAAAAGTATGTCATAAAAATATAGTTACATATGTTAATTGTCCACACGCATAAAAAGACAGATGAATATCTGATGAGTTGTACCTGGTTTTAAAAGTAAATAACAATATCATTTTCTTAAATGATGTAGTTTTTTTTTCTTTTCATTCTTAACGTAGCCTCTTTTGCAAAAGTGGTGTTCTAACATTTCAAGTTTTGCTTAAAATATTATGTCTTAATGATTAAAAAAAACAAAGCAATTAAAACCAAAGTGTAAATTGCTGACACCCACACCTATGCATGTCAAATGTGCAGTTAATATTATACAAATAGGTATACGATATCGTAATAAACACTAATGTATGGCATGCAGTATTGACGATTTTCATACCATTGCGTACTTTATATTTTCATTGTTGTTTGATAATATGTTTGTTAAGTTTAAACATATGGTATTTAGCAAATTTACAAGCAATTGTCATTTTACATCACAATGTATATAGACTAGAAAACAAGTATAACACATATAAATTCCTTTCTATTTGTTCTTTGAAGTGTGTATTGTGGTTAAAACAAAGTGATGCTGAGGCATTTTAGTGAAATATCGCCACAAATGCTTTATGAAGAATGATACTTTTATCATAATATTTATGCACTTCAAAGGACATGTGCACGCTTGCTTGATTTAAGCTGTTACTATACAAAGTAACCCTTTTTAAATTGAAAGAATTGCTTTATGGCAAGTACTACATTGTATGACGTACTAGAAGTGACGTTTATAGATGTTTATCTGTATCTGTTCGTATCTGTTTCATTTAGCAAACGACAAACGCCTCCACTTTTGTTCATGAAAATAAATAAACACTGTTTTATTTTCATGTCACGTTATATGCTTCCATTCATTTCATGCGTTGGAACAAATGTCAAAATGTCCTTGGGGAATTTTAAATGGCAATAAATAGCATAGACCATCAATAAATTGTCTTCAGTGTATAAATAGAATATATCAGAACTCGTAAATCTGATTCAAATGTCATCCATTTTGTGAGACTCGAAAACTAATTGGAAAGACCCGATGTCATAGTCATTGGTGTCATATATATGCTTAAAATGTGGGTGTTAATATTTTTTCTGAAGCCCAAGAGATAATCCGCTTTTTCATCATATAAGATTTCAAACCAACAAAAGTACATATATTACGAGAGATGATCAAGAATTACGTAGACTGGCTCAATATCTCATTTATTGTTTGACAAACGTACATAAAACTTATATCACATGAAAGAACGTTTTATCAACAAACAACATGCAATTTTGTTTTACAATATGTTTACATTATTCGGAATAACAAGTCATTAAAATGTGTCACTATCACCATACCAAAATACTCTTGACGTCAGCGACGTCGCAGCTTCGTAAGTGTTTAAGGAAAAGCGTCAACTGGCACATGTCATTCACTTTTCTTTTGTAAAATTATTAAAGTTTTTGATGCATTGTTTATAAATTTGAATTACGCAGCATGTTTGAAACAAATGTGTATCCGTGCATTTTATTGTTTATAACAATACGTGCGAAAGAATAAATAAGCGCGGAGAATTTGATTTTTACATATTCGAAACTGAATAGGTTGTAGAGTGATTAAAACACAAAAAATATAAGTTAATGCACATAAAATACCTTTTGCATGTTCAATGTCTTGGCAATTATTGTGTGCGTGGTTCCATAGCTCATCCCAGTTACTTCTGATATCTCTCGAATGGTCACCTTTGCGTCCTCCTGGATAATATCTTCAAATTACTATTTAAAAACGAGTGTTCGAGAAACAGCATTCTCTCCTCTGGTCCTCTGCAGCTTTTTATATGTGTCTGTAGGCGTTTCACCTAATTCCATGCAGAACTTTATGTTGGCACGCAATGAAAGCCGTTCATGTGATGTCATTTTTAACATAGCTGCGTAACAGACTACTATGGTTTAAACGTTGTTTATTTTCCTTATCTAACGTCAAATGACGTCAATTTTTTATGCGACGTCCTACAAACGTCCGAAAACATATTCCCGAAATTTTCTGTCATTTTGATAAACAGTGTTGAAATTATAATGCATTGAATAAAGCAATTATATATATATAATTAGCAACTGAGCCGGTAACGCGTTACTATAGTTACAATTATGCTTGTTATTCTGTTCTGAGTAATGGTTGACTGGCTTAAAGCTCCTTGTAAATGGCACAGAGATAGGTTACGACAGTGATTTAAATAAAAATATTTTATATTGGTCCGTTTCAAAGATATTGAACCAGTCTACGTAATTCTTGATCACCCCTCGTATACGTTTACAATGACAAAACAAACAAATTTTGGCTTTTTCATGATTTTTCATGACACATTTGATAAGAAAATTGATAACTATTTATACACTCTGATATACATGAATTTCGTTAGATAGTCTTATTATTAAAGTCTCATAACTCTGAGTTACCTTTTAACATAGTTATGCCATTTTTCTTACTGTCAAAAACTGACGATAGCCGAGCATGTTCACCGTCTTGAAATATAATGCTATTATATATTTCTTCTTTAGGACAACTACAATCTCGTATATCATCTTGTTTATAACACTTATTACCCCATAAATATCTAAGTTGTAATGTACTTGATAGAGTGAAACTCCTACATAAATGATGGCGTCTTAAGTATCAATATTCGCCATTTTTAGACTAAGCTTGTCAGTATTTATAAAGATTTTGTTTCATCTGCTGCCAATTATATATTGTGTCTGATCCATTATTCAATTATGATTCCACTCAAGTTGACAAAGATCAAGCATCATGCAGATAATCAGATTATGTGAGCTAAATGCCTCAATTTTCAAGATAACTGAATTCATCAATATTCCGCAGAGAATTGTGGATCTTAAAGTGCAGATACACGCCTATTAAGATATTACTCTTTTTGCTTTAATGATAGTTTTTACAAGAAAATCAATATTGTGTAAAAAATGTGCTTCAAACAGTACGCAACTAAATCGGGCGTTGAGTAACTAGCAGGATATTTTATTTAAAAACTTTACCATAGTACCAGACTAGAAAAGTCTCAAGAGCAAGAAGTGTAATATAACGGTTAAAGCGTACGTTTATTTTGAAAAGTAACTAAATAATTTGCGTACTTTCGTACCTTAACTTGTAATATTTTTGTACAGTTAAATCCATAATCGGATGACCTTTGAAGAGTTCTTTCCTAATGGCTATGATTGTTCATATAAGTATGTTTATCCTTGAACAATGTAGAGAAACAATGGTTTAATGATTCCTTACAAACAAGCACTTTTATAAGATTGTTCAGCAAACACGGTCAGTTTGAAAATATCATTATTTTGTTATGGAAAAAGTGTAACACTTTCAATGTTTCTAGTCTGGTTAAAGTATTAAGGTAAGCCGTAGGCAAAGCAAGGACATAAAGTTAATGGATTTAAATGCAACTGATAAGTTTGAAAGGACACAACTTAGGAGAAGGCGTTTTGTTTCCTGCCAGACGAATATTGCAGACAAGTATTGTGTTATAAAGTCTGCTAACCTTTTGTTTGACTGCTTGATACATCCTCCAGAAATCTGTCTTTTAAAGATAATTGCAAATTGCTCCATTGTGCAGTATTGTTATACAATATAACTCAATAATCTGATTCAGTAAGAACATAGTCTTTGTATCTTAAACTATGGTATGTTAATATTTAAGAAATTTTGTTTACAAAATAAAGGGTGTCACAGAGCAATTTACAAGTAGCATTACATATGAATTTAAATTGATCAAAAGAACTGTAGATTAACTATCTTTGTAGAAAGTGATCTAAAGCGCTTCGTATTGTTGATTATATTTCAATATTCTGCTCGCTCATTTGTCAGTATATCATGACAATACTTTCACCTGATTAACATACATATATTGTGTATCTCCAATCAATAACCATGACAATTAAGGTGTTTATCTTATCAATAGAAGTATATTTTCATTTATACAGTTCTCCAATCAAATAACAATACTTTATTTTCATACTACTACTTAATAACCCGAGCCGCTGCTTTATAACAAAGAAAATTTGTTTTCGAAAATAATGATATCAAAATGTCCTTAGAGGGTTTAAGAGTCTGTAAACAACAAAAAGTAATCAATTCTGTATCTGAAATAGGAGGGAATGATGAACATAATATATTACCCATACTGTTTGACAAATCCGACTTGAAATTAAAATGCCCATGCTATATTTCATTAGACACAGATTGACATCCCAATATGGATTTCTCTAATGTCGTATTTGACGTAAATATCGTAAGATTGCCATTACGAGTCGCAGAAACAAGATGAAAAATGGACTTAAATTTTGACCCTTTACAACGTCGGGTGGCACATAATCAAATTACATTTTAGCCATGGACTTTTCAAATACCCTATGGCATGCGAAAATTGTAGTCAGTTTCGAAACATGTGCCTCGTCACTGAACTTTTACGGATACTTTTTCTTACAACACACGGTCATTTTTCTTTCGCTAGAAGCATCATCCAATCATGCATAACATTTCCGCTTAGTGCTTTTTATAAATGGCAATGAATAGCAGCTTATCGACCATAAATACAAAAGAGAAAGAATAAATATTTTTTTAACCTTTGAACGTTTGACCCCGAACTGACAGTAAGAAATGTATCATTTTGAAATTGAATGAGTATTGCTTTATCTAAATTAGGACAGGGTGTTCGAATTATAATTGTATAAAAAAGTCATTGTCAAATATAAAAAAAACTACATCGCTGATCAAACGTTTTTGTTATTATTTCAAATCCATAACACGGGTGTCAATAACCATAAGTCGTTCTTTAACTACCAACAAAATCTTATCATAAGATAAGTATCCAATAACAACGACCGCTTTTTCTCCATTAGTAGTACATATGTTCAGTTTGGATAGCGGTTTAATTCGCAAGCATTCACCTTTTCGTACTGACAGTTTTTTGTTCTTATGCAAAACGTTTTATATTAATTTAATGGAATTGTATGTGATGCCTATTTAAACTGTTGACTTGTTATAAATTAGGCACTGTTGATAACATATTTTAAGATTTTATTTCTTTACAGCTCAACTGCACAATTGTATAGCATATTTTGCTAATCTATAACAACTGATATTTTTGATTAAAACATGTCTTCTACTAGATATTTATTTAAAAAATGAACAAGTTTAAAAGTAAACAAGTCATATATATTTAAAACTTGATAATAAATGCATGTCTCGGAGTCACTACATGCACTAATTTCAGCTTTTTACATTGTCGATCAGTTGTTTTAAGAAGTTACTTATTCAATGGTCCCTTGTCCCTCAAATTCATTTCATTTTACTTTATATGTCTAAAAAATATATAAAAGCGTATAGTTTTTTGTCTCGATGCCCTTAACAAATGGTGAGGCCTCAAAATAAATATTGATTTGCTCTAATTAACATCTAATTGAGCACTGTTTCAGTCTTTAATGCTTAGCATGTCTATTTTCATCTGGATTTTCTTTCATCTACCGCCCATTGTATCTTACGTCTAATTTGTTATTCCATTCTTTAGCAACTCAGAATGACATTTTTCATATATATCGTTAAACTAACAAGATTGTCGGTAAATATGAGTTCAATTACCAAGACAAGATAGATCATTACATCGGTTTATGAGAGATATACAATGGTTAATGTACATTTACATTTCAAAAGTTATCTAAAACTGAAGGATAATTAAATACATTATATGGTAAATTACTATTTCAGAAGAAACTGGTTACTTTTTTGCTTAAATAATGAACACACAAATAATAATTTTGTTTTTATACACCAACTCGCACAAGATAGGCCTAACTTATATAGACTAAATGTTAGAAATTGAACTTGATTTGTACTAATGTTGTTTGTTGTGTGATATAGATGAAACAAATATGTGTCTGACATATTGGTAAAGGCATACATAGCAATCAAACTCGAATATAAAAGGAAGAACAGTCACTGAAGCAAACTGAGTACTTTTGCAAAGCGAACTTTACGTTACCTTTACTTAAAATAAATTAATGGTATTATAATTACCTAAATTGTGTTAAATTAGTAGCGCATAGTTAGTTAACTGAGCTTTTGTATATGTCACTTGGCATTAATTAGAAATATACAGCTATCAAAGATGGCGTTGATGTTCATTTTATAAATGTATTGAACAGCTTAACAACAGCAGATACCAAGGAACAGGTATGTGGCACGAAGTTAAGAAAAACATCATAACATTTTTCCACAGCATTTAATCATGTATACGTTAAATGGCATAGCTTCGATTAAAGCATAAATTGTAAATTACAGAAAAGTTAACATTTAGTACGACCTTACTTAAAAAGACGTTTTAATTTCCGTTATGGAAATTATCGGAGACCAAAATAGATTTGTTCCGACTGAAGACTTTAAGTTCTCTGACACTGCGTAATTTTTTTCCAGACAAAGAAATACATTTTCAAATGATTCTCAGGTTACAATCTTTTTATATCACATAGTTTTACATAAAATGATATTTTAGGAAGGCTTTTGTCCACGTTTTCTATAGTGTCTAAAAGAACAACAACAACGCCAACAAAAATAACAACTTAAATAAAAAACAACATAACCCTCCCCCCTTAAATAGAAACAACAAATAGTGTAAAACTTAAAACAATTCTTTCTTTCTAAGCTTTTAATTGTCAAATTTTATCTTTTCCTTCCTCTTATACACTTAAATCATAACAAACGCATACGCTTAGATTACACTTAAATCTTTTACACTTAAAACTTAACTGATATACACCTACATTACTACAAAGATCATAAATTTGCATGCCTATGAATCTATTATTTCCTGATTTACTGACATTTAATATTATATGCCAATGTAAATTATAATATTAACCAATTATTTTATCGAACAATTTTACAGCTGATATATATCAATACTGACTGAACCGTCTTTAGATATATTATATAACAACATGATGAATTAAATTAAAACATGCACCGAGTGTACACCATACATCATAGCAATATTGACATTTACATGTTTGAATTATGACTTAACATTACACAATACGTGACTGTGATGGTATGTGGTCTTCATTGAATGAAGATGGTGTACTTAATGTATGTCATTTGCAAACATTGTACTTTAGTTGTTAAATGTAACTATAAGAGGACATCTCTGGACAGCACTTTTGTTCTATTCACCATCATGATTTGACTTAACCCGGTCTTGGAAGGTAATGAAGAGTGTAATATCACTTACACAGCGGCAACTGTTTATTTGATTAACATCACTTAGAGTACTTAAATAAGTAAAAAAAGTATCAAAAGTAGAACAACAGTTAGATAAAGTACTTGGCAACTTTGGACATCAAACTGGAAAAAATCAACTCCCGCCATTGTCTAATTTTTATGCCAATAAATGAGACCAAAGTGTAATAATGTATGTTAAAAAGTTTCATGTACATAACCTATTATTGTCTAATGTTAAAATACTTTGTCTAATACGAAATATTTCAAAATTATGTTTGTAATTACTATGGCATCCAAATATATGTCCAATAAAATATAACTTATCTAAAAAAAGGAATTCTGGCTTTTGACATTTGTAACACAAAGAAAAATACAAGCACCTTATCTCACTTTTGAAATGATGCAATTAACTTACACTTTTGTTACAACTACAAAAAAGAAAACAAAAACAGTAGTAAAGAAACAAAAACGATTGTAAGGTCATATCCTGTACATTTTTTGCATATTAACAACTGATGAAGGATAAGATGGTAATTTACAGCCAGGGACCTATAGGCGTTTGGATTTAGAAAAAAATGCTATTCGTTTTTTTTGTTTCCAAAACGTTAAAAACGCGAGAGTTTCGCTTACATTAAGAAAATTAACTTATTAAATTAAAGTTATTAAATATATCTGCGAGAGGAGATGCCTACAAACGACCAAGGCTGTTGTGAGACTAAACTGCTTCAAGCCAATAAGCACGCACACGTGTAAAGATGTAACCGTCAATGCAAGTTTTCTTCTCCGTTAATGTACCCCTACGTTTGCAGTTTTTTATAGTTAAAAGAATAAACTTTATAAACGTTTTTGTTTTAACCACAGAAAGAACTTTAAAGTTATCTAATACTTGCTGAATTAGAATCCGAATCTTGTCTGCCTACGCATTTATTGAAGTAAATGACATTTCCCTCTAACAGTCTATTTTATTCGATTTGACCTTTAACTAACACGTAATGTATTTATTTATGCCTATTTGATATCAGACCGTTCAATTCGTTTTGTTAATCGGTGCTGGTGGAAGGCTTTTAAACAATTAATGGCTATTGTAAATGTGTCTGTAAACTGAATGCCACTTCGTTTTTCTAGAATATACGATATATAGGTTAATCATAATTATAGAAATGCTAGTCTTCAAATAGAAATGTTCTTCTGTCCAAGATTTGCACAGACACGCTTGTCAAATTTTACTATATAATAACTTGTATTATCTAAGGCCTGTGTATATGTAATCAAATGAAAGACAGGTTTAATAACATGATAAATAAGTTCTGTGCAATACATTTAAAGCTGTCACCAATGTGTAGAAGCTTTGAATTTGTTTAGAAATCAATGATACGGGAAACAACAGAAAATTCGTTCGTTAGATTGCATAGTATTCATGCATGCAGTGAAGTGAATGTCAAAGATTTTAAGCTGTCACACATTTTTCCTATCCTTATTATCATCCTTAGAAATAATACACTAATAGAGGCATACAATGGAATCTGGAAACAATTATATCGCCATGAAACCCTATTTAAAACCTTTCAGTACTTCAAATAAAATTACTTTAATATAATTGTATGTGTCAAATATTGTTTTAAGTCAAATATGAATAAATAGCTGAATAAATAGTGATTAATATTCTGTTAGAATTCAGTAGAATTTGTTTTTAATAAAAGCAAATGAAACTAAAAAATTTACAAATGTGATACTATCAATATACTCAAATGAAAACAAATTCAGGTTTCATTTACTTTAAAACATAAAAAAATGCAAAAAGCACATTAATTCTATCAAATTTAATATAATTCCTTCAATCACTTTCATTCCAGCCTTGTTTTGAAAGAAAATAATTTCTGATGGCATCATTTTTACTTTGAGGTAAGCACGACTGAAACGTGAATAATCTGAAATAGTTTAAACAATATCTAACTCCCTATGTACAGACTCAATCAAACCGAGTCTGCAATTCCTATGTTATTTTGTTGTGATTGATGCTTCCGAGGGATCACTTTGTTTCCAGAATTTCCTATATTTGTTATACATTTTCATCTTTATTATTTCTGATCGTTTTCAAACGTTGTTCACAATTATTACACAAACAAGTGTAAATGTTTAATATTATCAGATTCTAAATTCTGTCTATTGTTAAATGAGATAAGAAAAACCAACGTGTCTTCTATCTCCGTATCATTGATATATTCTTCTTTTCTTGAATAATAATTACTAATTATTATTAATTAAATAGTTTTAGTGCTGTAAATTTTACTGTCTCTCATGAAAAGATTTAATGAATTAAGGTATGGAGTTGCACATTTAATTGTGTTATCAATTATGTAAAGGGATCACCCGGGTTAAGATCTTTTGAAAGTCTATTTCACATGAAGCGATGTTAGATTTTAGATAAAATCTGCAACAATAAGACAAAAGCACAAACTGTTTGAGCTCATAACAAAACGATTTATCTCTCAAATAACACGGAATAATTTCTTCACTTTCTTTTAGTTCAAAATAAAGTCCCATTTACATTGAACAAAATACAAACAGCTAAGAAATGAATAACTTTCTTCAGTTTTATTTCAGAAAATATTAAGTTTAATGAACACAAAAGGTGTACTTTATAGAAAGAATCGCAACAATTTATTACCAAAAACCTTATTGTAATGTCTTCAGAGAACTGTTAACCGATGATAAACGTTTTCATATCTTTATATTGCAATTTTTCAAAATGCGTCTCGATATCACCCGCCTCCGTCTTTTGTGATATCAATATTTTAATAACAGATAAAACAAATCGCTTTAAATAAGTCTTTTATTTAGGTTAGATGCATCAATATGGTATTTAGAACATTAACTGGAAGTGCATATAATATAATAAAACCCCCTTCTTCATATACATCAGCATATACGAGGGCTGTTCAAAAAGTTCGTGGACTGCGGCTCTACTTTTTACATCTTTAAATTTGAGTATGTGATTTATCAAGAGACACATATGAAAATATGTCCTTAACAAACAGTGAAAAAATCAATACAATATGTTAACAATGTACAATCCTGTGACAGTTACAAATCACACGGGGTGCACAATCCGGCGCACGCTGATGATGAGTAACGTCGCAATATCATTGAAACTTTTACCAGCGTCATTGTTTCTGAAAGTACTCATTTTAGTGTTCAATATCTGCGGATCATATACCAAAACCATTTTTTTTTTTTGTGATGATGACCTGAGAAATAAAGTGGTGATCTTTTCACTCCATTCTCCGTATAAAGGTTCGAGTACCACATACTTTCCTCTCTTTATCGGGATTTTTGAGTAATTTCGACGCTTAACGGAAGTGTAATTAACCTCATTCAATTGCTGATTTATAATATCAATTTGAAACCGCCCTCGTTCGATTTTTAAACAATATGATTATCAATGAGAAAGATATGCGGTAAATCTACTGAAAACCGGCTAGAATTAATTATCCAACAGACCGGAGTAAATACACGTAATACAAATAAAAACTACAATTATCTATTGTTAATAAGCGTATATCGTGATGAATGAAATAAAATATCATTTTAATTAAATTAAATTGTTTTGTCAGAATTGAATGCATAGACCCCATACAGAAATTATAATGTCGGACATCTTGCAAAACTTTCATAATGTATGGACTTCTGTAGATCTTTTGCAATTGACGTTACAAACGTCCAAACAATTTGCCGCTAAAAATTATCCGTCGCCTTTCTGGCTGTGAGCATGTATTTGCCGTATTTGAATCGCTTGCGCGAGCTGAAACCAAAAGACTTTCTAACCAACTTATTGTTCTTCGTTAATTTAATCACCTCATAAAAATATAAAGGAGTATCCCACATTTATTGGTAAAAATTTTCGAAAGAGCGAATTTCTAGTTTTTAAAAACAGGCTTTATACTTCCCAACTTACCCGTCTGTCTACTGCTGCTCAAAACCTGTTGTTCAGCTCTCAAATGTCCAAACGACGTCAAATTTCAGATTTATGTCATATAAATATAAATAGATGATTACTTGATTTTTACTTCATAAAACAATCATTCAGATTGTTTCAACATTTGTTTATTATATTAAAACATCATATGAAAAGTTCGGCGTGCGCTGATGAAGCGTTGCCATGGTTATTTAAGTGCACATAAAGGAAATAAAAGTTAACAATAAAAGTTAATCTTACTTAAGAAATAAAGACACTCTTTCGGTTCATATCCACTAAAGGTGTTTTTATGAATCAAGTAAACAATGACAGCAAAAATCTACGAACTTTTTGAGCATACCTCGTATTTTATTGAGAGATTAATATGTGAATATTTTTATGTTTAGACTTTCAAAATCTAATGTCAAACTTTAGAACAAACATTACAAATAGTTTTATTTAACGATTACCAGGCTTAATATCAAAACGGACTTGCAAATCTTTGACTCTGGACCCATCTTTCGGATAATTCCGAAATATTTATTGACCTAATAGTGAAGAGTGTAGACAATGATCAGGCGAGGGCATGGATATGCCGGCTGATCTTGATATGCACAAGTGTACAGTTGGCATCAATTGTTGCAATAACTTTAAGTTTAAAATATTAAAAAAATTGGTTTGTTCTTTGATTAAAACCATTCAACAAAAAAGTAAATGAATTAGTAGCTAGTTCTTGTTTACATAGGATTCCGAAATAGTTTCTTGATTGAAAAATCCTCACTTATGGTGTTACCACTTACTCTGTCCGATATTACACAAAAAGAAACTATGGAACAGACAATTGACTTAAAAGGTTTTGTCGAACGTGGGAAGCGAATGAACTGTGAACAAATAGTCTAGCGTTGAGAAATTAGATGGATCATTTAATTTACAGGAAACAGAATGTTTCACGTTATTAGGTATATGAAAGCTATTTTACTCAACATATGGTAATAGAATTTGAACACCGTTCATCGATAACAAAACGAAGTCAGTACCCGTACAAAAGGACAATCTGTAGATTAAAGATATACTGAACATGAATGACACTTGGTGAGTAAAATAATACAACAAAATTATATTTTATTAGAGTTGTAATGTAATCATCGAGTGTGTCGAAGAACATGTTGAATAACAATTTTGCGACAATCATATCGCCACTTCTCAATATGTTCAAATAACTTCACTTCATGCGATACATTGTGAAAAGTGTCATTTCATTTTTAGGGATGGGATTGCAATTGTTAGAAAATAGTGTTCATTCAAAGTTATATAACATATTACATGTCTGTAAGGCATAGATAAAATGTTGGAATAAACACCATTCAAAATATCACTTTACAGTGTCAAACTCTAAGTAGATAAGGTGAGAATCGATGTGGCAATATAAAACTGCAGAAAAGTTATCATTTCAAGGATTATTTCCGTCTGATACAGTACATGCTGTTTTTCATGTCCCTGTTTTCAAATCTTCAAATTGACGCATATTTATATTGCAGATATAAATTTAGTATTATTCATATAACTGCACGAAAAAGAATTTTAAAGAGTGAACGGTAACATATTTGTGTTACATGTACAATTTGTATTGTTATTTATTATTAAAATAATATTCCATCTTTTTTTATTGTGCTTTTTGCCATTACAATATGAAAGGTCACGGTAAATGATATTATGACCTAATTATGTGCTTATTGTGCCATGTCTAATTTATAATTAATGGTTTGATATGATATCCATTCCAATTCGTCGAAACTCCGTTCACCTGTCAGACTGCTAATCAAATCAATATTATTTGATATAACAACAAACAATTATTAACGCTCTCTGGAACATCTTTGATGAAATTATATGTCATTCATACAAGGGTTGCAATAATAAGTAATCAATCGGCATATGAACCAAATGTATACCATACATCATGCTCATATTGACAATACCATGTTTTAATTATTGCCTAACATAATATCATCAACATATGAGTTCTGATCATTGGAGGCTAGCATGGGTTGTTTGAAACAAGTTAAAACCAATGATAAAACTGTTAATAAAGCATTTTTTGCAAGATCTATCTGATTTTATGATGCATCTTATTCTCCTTTTCCTTATCATCATTTTCATCACTTGCCGTTGTCGTTGTCGTCATCATAATCAATCTTCACACAATCATCAGTGTCATGATCATTTTATATTCTAATATTTGTATGTATGAAATGTAAGCTGAACGTCGTAACTATATATTCAAATAGTTGTACACACAACTTGTTGATTTTTTATTGCTGTTGTTGTTCGTTCGCTCCATGTCTTCTTTTGAAAAACACCAGTTCTTATAGCGGATCATTAATTGAAAGTGGACATAATAAACTGTTATTTGTTGTTATTTAGTATTTGCAGAAGCAGGATTCATTCAAGCATTTCATATGCCTACGCATTCAGCTAAGAAAATGAATATCTTTAAATAATTTGATTCATCAATTATAAACGATCACATCTCGTAATTCATTAATGTCATAATATTCATTAATGATGGCATCATTACGCACAAACTATTTAGGAAATAAACATAGAAGTGTAGATTTTTTATGAAAATGCTTTTTTCAGAATAAAATATTTAATCGTTCACACTGCTGACATGAACAATGACAGGGCGCACAGGTTTTATTCATATAAAAAACTCATTAAAGCCTCGTTTGTCGTTTTTAATGTATCATCTTCATCTTCAGTTAGATATAACTATTTTATAGAATTGTCTGTAAAGCATAGACAAAAAGATAGAATAAACACCATTCAAAATATCACTTTACAATGTCAAACTCTAAGGAGATAAAGTGAGAATCGATGTGGCATTGATAAAACTGCACAAAAAGTTATCAATTTAAGGATTATTTCTGTCTCTCTTAAGGTAACGTATGCTTTACAACAGTGTCTGTTTTCACATGAATTGGATTGAATTTCTTACACACATATAAATTTATTGTGATATAAGTATTATCTGTGAGAAAAATTGCAAAATACTTTCACATAAAATATTCTTTTATATAATCAATTAACTTATTTATATGCCTCTTTCGCTTTTTATATTCAAAAGTGTGTTTCTCATCTGTCTAATAGATTTTAGCTTTGAGTCTGGCAAAATTAGTGTGCCAAAAGGAGTTTGAAGATACTGTTAATTTAACTGTATGACAGAAATAAACTCTATGAAACCGAGTAATTTTATGTTACGGTTTGCATGTCTCAAAATAATCCGAATACCTACTTCCTTGTTTTGAGAATATTCAATATTCAAAACGGTAACGGTTTAATATGCATTGCAGTTACAATACTATATCAAAATGGTGTTGTAATAATTTTCATACTTATCAACATATATATCTGTAGTCATACGTCGATTTTACATATATACTTTAAAGTTTCTTTATCTAAACCTATCAAAATGACATATTAAACTATGAATTGATTTCAAACCAATCTTCGTAATAATATGCTAGTACCATGTTAAAGTTTATGAAATATAAGATATATGTTTTCAAATAATAAGTTGATTGCAATTATACGAAGATAAAACGAAGTTGATACATGCAAGTGTAAAGGATTTTTTTAAGAATTGTGTTATCCGCTTAAAGGATAACAACAAGCAGCGTTAATTAATCAAAAGCATATTAAAAACAACTTTTTGCATCATGTTTTGATGTGAGATAGAGTTTGTATTTATGTCTTGTACTAAAAGTGTAGAATTATGTTTTAGACATCAGAGAATGGTTGTATGGTTTTCTATAGAAATATTTTGACAATTCATGTAAATTTTTGGATAGATTAGTGGAGACTTTAACACGTTTCATATCAATATTTCACTTTGTAATGATTCAACAATAAAAAATTGTCGCCAGATATATTTGTACCATCCCTGCACGTTTTATTTTTCGTTTATTATCTCTATGATTCGTAGAATGCAGAGAGCTGTCTTACTTACCCTGTTGTCACACTTGGTTGGATTTTTGCATGCAAGTTCATAACTCACAAACGTTTGAATGAAAATGGGTTGAAAATCCGCATCACACACTTTTTCTTTATGGCTATCTTACACGATCAAATCAAATAACTCTGTGATACCTTTTTTCAAAGTTATTTCATTTTTCTCACTGTCAAAAACTAACGATCGTCGGCCACGCTGTTCTACAAAAAGCTCTTGTTTATCTTAAAATATAATGCTCTATATTCTTCTTAAGGAGCATGACAATCTTGTATCTATCCTGTTTATTATACTTGGGTTTTTAACCCATACATATTTTCTTGTACTTGATAGAGTGAAACTCCTACACGTATGATGGCGTCTTAAATATCAATATTCGCCATTATTAGACTAAGCTTGTCAGTATTTATAAAAATATTGTTTCATCTGCCGCCAATTATATATTGTTTCTGATCCATTATTCAATTAGGATTCCACTCAAGTTCACAAATATCAAACATCATGCTGATAATCAGATTCTGTGTGCTAAATGTTTCAATTTTCAAGCGAAGTGAATTCATCAATATTCCACAGAGAATTGAGGATCTTAAAGTGCAGATACATGCCCATTCGTAACACATATAACTCTTTTCGCTCTATTGATGATTTTTTGCAAGAAAATCAACACTATTATTGTGTATAAAACTATGTTTCAAACAGTTCATTACTTAATTTGGCGCTCAGTTACTTGAAGAATTATTGTTTATTTAAAAACTTTACCATATCACCAAATTAGAAGAAATATGTAAAATATTCTTTAAGAGCGAGAAGTGTAAAATCATGGTTAAAGTCTACGTTAATTTTAAAAAAAGGAATAGAGTATTTTGCGTACTTTTACTTATAATATTTTCATCGCTTTAGTCCATAATCAGTCGACCTTTAGACTAGTTTTTTCCTAACTACCATCATAGTTAAAATAAGTATGTTTATCCTGAGAGTGGTTAAGTGATACCTTATATGCAGGCACTTTTATAAGATAGTTTCAGAGAAACACGGTCAGTTTGAAAAGATCACAATTGTGTTATGCAATTGGAAAATGTTTAATCTTGTCAATATTTTTAGTTTGGTCAGAATATTTAAGTAAAAAAGCCAATGTTTTATATCATTGGAAAATGTTTAACCCAGTCAATATATCAAGTTTGGTTAAAACATTAAGGTAAGCCGAAGGCAAAGCAATGGATTTAAATGCAACTGACAGGTTCGACAGGACACGACTATGCAAAAGGCGTTTTTGTTTCCTGCCAGGCGAATATTGTAGACAAGAATGGTGTTATTAAGTCTGCTAACCTTTTGTTTGACTGCTTGATACATCCTCCAGAAATCTGTCTTTTTAAGATTGTTTTTGTTGTTTCCTATCTCAACTGAATTTTGATTAGTTATTTATATAGAATTATTCATGAATGAAAATCAAATGTATTGCTTTATCATTCATCAATAATTATATACATTCAACAGTCTTGAATATGATATAAAATGTATGAACTATAATTTAAAAGTAACTTTTACTTTATAAAATGTATTTTTTCGTTAAAACAGTCTTAAACTTTTTAAAGAAGTGATTTGTTGCCGTATGCGCCCTCATTTATTGTCTGTATAATGCAGAAAAATTCTTGACAATCAAATTTTATGTTAGTTTTCAACTGGTAACTAAAAATGATCCATTGTGCAGTATTGTTATACAAAATAACCCAATAAGCTGATTCAGTAAGAACATATGCTTCGTATTTGACACTATACTATGTTAATAGTTTAGTAATTTTGTTTACAAAATAAGCCAATTAAGGGTGTCACAGAGCAATTTACAAGTAACAATACATATGAATTTTAATTGATCTTTAGAATTGACATCAACAATCCTTGTAGAGATATGATATTAAGCGCTTCGTATTGTTGAATAAATTTCAGTATTTTGCTGGCTCGTTTGTCATTATACCATGACAGTTTTGTCATCTGATTACAATTCATTACTGTATCTTCAATCAATAGCCATGACAATTTTATCCTACCGTTAGCAATCGTAGTTTATTTTTCATTTATACAATTCTCCAATAAAATAACAATATTTTATTTTCATACTTCTGCTTAATGACAAAGAAAATTTATGTTTTAATGATAATGTCAAAATGTCCTTAGGGGATTAAAGAGTCTGTTAACAACAAAACCTTATCAATATAGGAGATGGGAATGATGAATATCATATATTGAAATGTTACTCATATTGTTAGACAAATCTGACTGGAAATTAAAATGCCCGTGTTATATTTCATGAGACACAGAGTGTCATCCCTATATGTCACAACGTCCGTTCTGCATTTCTAATGTCGTGTTTGTCGTAAATATCTTAGGATTGCCATTATGAATCGAAGAAACTAGATGGAAAGTAAACCTAAATTTGACCTTTACGAGCTACCGAAATTGTTCTTTCATGCGGCACATCATCAAAGTACATTTTAGCCATGCACTTTTCAAACGATCCTACGAAATGCCAAAATTGTAGTCAGTTTAGAAACATTTGCCTCATAACTGAACTTTTACCACTCTTAATTTGGTCTTAAAGCATACAGTAATTTGTCTTTCGATTGAAGCAACATCATGTGATGCATAACATTTCCAGCAAGTGCTTTTTTGCTATTATTGGTAATGAATGACAGCTTATCGCTCGTAAATAAAAACCAGAAAGAATAAATCTTTTTTTACCTTTGAACGTTTGACCTCTAAATGACTCTTAGAAATGTATTATTTTGAAGTTGAATGAGTATTTCTTTATTCAAATGAAGACCGATTGTTCGAATTAATTGTATCAATAAGTCAGCTTTCATTGTCAAATATAATAAACTACATCGCTGTTCAAACTTCTGTGTTACTATTTCAAATTCTTAACTCTCCTGTCTATTATCATAAGTCGTTCTATAACTGCCAACAAAGTGTTATTACGGTGATAAGTATCCCATGGCAACGGCTGTTTTTGCTCGATTCACGTACATACCTTCAGTATTGATAACAGTTTTATATGGAAATGTTTACTTTTCCCGACAGTTTTTTGTCCTAATGTTACTTGTTACTTTTTATAGAAGCAGAAGAATAAGAATACGATACCTTTTTACAACATTTACTTGTCAAAAATTAGGCACCCTAAATTACATTGTATTTATTTTCATATTTCTTTACTGTACAATTGTTTGATATATTTTGCAAATTTATTGCAATTGAAATCCAAAAGTCACATTTTAAGGTAGACCATTGGTAATGCATAACCTCTACTTTGAGGCTAAAATCACTTGTCAGCTACATTGAAATTGAGGGGCGTGGGTTCAAACCCCAGAAGGGACAACTTTTCTTTTTTTTTTCTTAACATTATTTTAGTATCTTTCGGAAGAGAAAAGTGTTTGATTTAAATTATATAATTATTGTATATAATTACTAAATAATGCCAAAATTTATAGCAAATATGATATCAGATACTTTAAAAGTTCAATAAAATAAAAACCACACGGTAAAAGTATTTTATATTACACGTGATCAACCAATATACCTTCAAGAAAATTTAAGCAAACTTTGAAAACAGCCCCTTCTTGTGGTAAATTTTAGGGATATTTTGAATAAGACTTCTTGTGTAATGTGTTACCTGAATGTTACTATTTGTTTCTTAACAATGAGCAATAGGAACACATTTTTCATAATGATGATATTATAGATTATTTAGAGTTTCCTCATTTCTGAAAGTAAGCCCTTCTTATGGCAAAGTCTTAGTTCAGATATATATCCATAATTCATAAACCACACGGTAAATTTTATTTAAATTTTACCTAATGGTGATTTTGAAGACATAGAACTGTCCTATGTTGTCAAATTTACAGTTCCTTATAGTGCCCATTACCCATGGTCTACCTTAACCGACAAAAAATTAAATATTAAAAAAAAGTAAGAACGAAAAGTTAACAAATTGCGAAAATTTCTAAAATTTTACTTTTTATATGTCCGAAAGAATTTGGGGCATATTATGTTATACCCCCTGGCGTCCATCCGCCCGTCTGTCTGTCCGAGCAAACATTTTGGGTTTATGGGCTATATAACAGTAAAGAGAACAATAGGTTCATTCCGTGATCAAAGGGTTTAGGGGCCAGTAGCCCTTAAGAAAACAAAGAAAATAACAAAGAAAATAGCCCCTTAACCCAAAATGTTGGAACATCTGTCTGTTTGTCCGTCCGTTAGCAATTTGGTTTCCGGAGCATAACGTAATTCCATTTGGCCCACAATATTCAAACTTCATAGGATGATTGTCCATTTTGGGTAAAAGACCCTATTGATTTTGGGGTCACAAGGTCAAAGGTCACGGTCACTATGACATTAAAACTGAAAACAGTTTCCGGGGCATAACTTAAGTTCCATTTGGCCAACAGTGTTCAAAATTCATAGAATGATTGTCCATATTAGGTAGAAGACCCCTATTGATTTTGGGGTCACACAGTCAAAGGTCAAGGTCACTATGACCTTAAAACTGAAAACAGTATCCGGAGAATAACTTAAGTCCCAAATGGCCCACAGTGTTCAAACTTCATAGGATGATTGTCCATATTGGTTAGAGACCCCGATTGATTTAGGGATCACAAGGTCAAAGGTTACTATGACCTTAAAACTGAAAACAGTTTCTGGAGCATAGCTTAAATTCCACTTTGCCCAAAGTGTTCATACATCATAAGCTGATTGTCCACATTAAGTAGAAGACCCCTACTGCTTTTGGGGTCACAAGGTCAAAGGTCAAGGTCACTATGACCTTAAAACTGAAAACAGTTTTCGGGGCATAACTTAAGTCTATACGGCCCATAATATTCAAACTTCATAGGATGATTGTCCATATTGGGTAGAAGACTTCTATTGATTTGGGGTCACAAGGTTGAAAGTCATGGTCACTATTACCTTAACACTGAAAACAGTTTCCTGGAGCATAACGTAAATTCCATTTGACCTACAGTGTTCAATCTTTATAGGATGATTGTCTTTAATGGGTAAAAGACCCCTATTTATTTTGGGGTCACACGGTCAAAGGCCAAGGTCACTTTTACTTGTAAACTGAAAACAGTTTCCGAAGCATAACTTAAGTTCCATTTGGACCACAATATTCAAACTACATAGGAGGATTGTTATTTGAAGGAGGTAATACTTTATATCATTCCAATTTCTTACAAATGCTTCATCTTTACTAAAAAATCACGTTCGGGCATATCTCCACCTAGCTGTACTCTTGTTAGTTCATTTGTAGAGAACAGGACTTCGCAATTAATATTTTACTTTGTCTGAGTTTTGAAAGGGTGTGATATCAGTTTTCGAATACAAAGATAATATGTTATAAGCAGAAACACGCAACGAGTTCTTTGACTTGGCTTATTGATTTATTCATTTAATGGAAGGGAACATATATGTATGACAAATCTGCAACAAAGCCATTCCATGTTTTGGAACTTTATTAATCTGATTAAATGTGTTTACCATATACCTATATACCTATAAAAACGGTATTGTGAGGCCGTGCATATATTTTGAGGTGAAGTCATTCGTGTGATGCAAACACAGGTAAAGAAGCGGTAAATGTTAGCGTTACACTATAGGCGTGAAGAGTTTTACTGTTGGTTATGTGATAAAAGAATATTATAAGTGAGTAGATTTATTACTTAATTTATGGAGCTCGAAAGCTCGCCAGAGGCTGGCATAATATAATAATATAAGCTCATACCAATCATTCAATAAATTCCGTATTTAATCTACATTCATGTAAAGAAATATCTCTATTTTTATAGACAGTTTGAAGGTTTTGAAGTTTTACTATCAGATATCAATAAGGTCAGTTTTTTCTATGAAATAAATTTAAAGAGTTATCTCATTTAGCTGTTCGATGGTTTGAGACAGAAATTTTCTAATAGATATATGGATTGTTACCCCTTATGACGAATACAGGAAAGAAATTAATACCAGCTAATAACATTGTGGATCAGTTTATCTTTAAGAAGATACGCATTCAATGTTCTTTCGTCCTTCTCTTACATTTGAGTTGACTTGATATGTCTGAAAATTATATAAAAACGTATAATCTTTGCCTCCATACCTTTAACAAAAGAGGCTTCAACATGAATTGTGACAATCTCTAATCAACATCTTAATGAGCAATGTCTCAGTCTATAAGGCTTAACATGTCAATTTTCAGCCGGAGTTTCTTTCATCTACCGCCCATTGTATATGGGCTTATTTTGTTACTCAATATTTAAGCAACTCTGAATGACATTGTTCATATGTATCGTAAACTAACAAGATTGAAGGTAGATATTAATTTATTTTAATTACCAAGACAAGATAGATCATTTCATCGGTTTATGAGTGGAATAGAATTGTCAATGTACATTTACATTTCAAAAGTTATTTAAAATTTAAGGATACTTAATTACATTATATGGTAAATTACTGTTTCGGAAGAAACTGGTTACTAATTCGCTTAAATAATGAATAAGGAACTAATTATATTGTCTTTTTTACACCTACTCGTACAAGAAATGCCGATCTTACATAGACCAAATGTTATAAATTGAACTTGTTTTGTACTAGTCTAATGTTGTGAGATATAGATGATTAAACAATTATACAATTATGTGTCTGACATATCGGTAAAGTCACACAATCAAACCCGATTGTTAAAGGAAGAACAGTCACTGAAGCAAGTTGAGTACTTTTGCAAAGCGTAATTTACGTTACCTTTAATTAAAATAAACCAATGGTGAAATAATTACCTAAATTGTGTTAAATTAGTAGCGCACAGTTAACTGAGCATTTGTGTATTTAGCTTGACATTAATTAGAACTGTATAGATATCAAAGATAGCGTTTATGTTTATTTTATGCATAACACCAGCAGATACCCTTGAACAAGTATGTGACAAGAAAGCATAAAAAATATTATAACATTTAGCCACAGCATTTTATTATGTATAAGTTAGATGGCATAGCTGCTATTTTAGCATACATTGCACATTGTAAATTACAGGAAAGTTTACCATTTCGTACGTCGTTACTTAAAAAGACGTATTAATTTCCGTTATGGAACTTATCGGAGACAAAAATAGATTTGTTTTGACTGATGACCTTTAGTTCTCTTACACTAAATAACTTTTTCCAGAAAAAAAATCAAAATGATTCTATGGTTACGAGCTTTTTCAGCCAAATGATTTTTGACCAAATTTTCTAAAATCTAACCCCCAATAACAATAAAACAACAAAATAAATCAACACGCCACCCCCCCCCCCCCGAAAAAAGCAACAACAACAACAACAACAAACAAAACAATATGATATAATACAACAGAACAATATGATATTATACAACAGAACACATATATGAGTAATTTCTTCCAGTTCTACACTTTAATCATGACAAATTTGTACTTTTAGATCTTTTTATCTGATACACTTAGATTATTTCACACTTTTACAAGTAAAACTGTTACACTTAAATCATCAGACTGTTATACACTTAAATCACTACAAATTGCATGCCTATAAATCTTTTATTTCCTTATTTACTGACATTTAATATTATATGCCAATGTCAATTATGATATTTACCAATTATTTTATCGAACAATTTTACAGATGATAGTTATCAATGCTCCCTGAACCGTCTTTCGATATAAGTATGTGCTATATTATATAACAACATGAGGTATTAAATCAAAACATGCACCGAGTGCACACAATACATCATAGCAATATTGACATTAACATGTTTGAATTATAACTTAACATTACACAATACGTGACTGTGATGGTATGTGGTCTTAATTGTATGAAGATGATGTGATTAATGATCATTTGCAAACATTGTACTTAAGTTGTTAAATGTAACTATGAGAGGTCATCTCTGGACAGCACTTTTGTTCTATTCACCATCATGATTTGACTTAACCCGATCTTGGAAGGTAATGAAGAGTGTAACATCATTTACAAACCTATCACTTACACAACTTCAACTGTATACTTGATTAACAACACTTAAAGTATTTAAATAAGTTATTAGTAATGAAAAGTATCAAAAAGTAAAACAACACTTACATAAAGTACTTGGCAACTTTGGACATCTAAATGGTAACAATTGACCCCTACCAATGTATATTATTGTTGAAATTTTTATGCCAATAAATGAAACCAAAATGTAATAATGTGTGTTAAAATTTCATGTACATAATAACACATTATTATCTCATGTTAAAAGACTTCGTCTTATACGAAATATATTTCCAAATTATGTTTGCAATTACTATTGAATGCAAATTATGTTCAATAAGATATAACTTATTTAAAAAAGGAAATCCGGCTTTTGACATTTGTTTCACAAAGAAAAATACAAGCATCTTATCTCACTTTTGAAATGATGCATTTTACTTACACTTTTGTTACAACTACAAAAAAGAAAAGAGAAAAGAAATAAAAACGTTTGTAAGTTCATGACCTGTACATTTTTTGCGCATTAACAACTGCAGAAGTATAAGGACGTATTTACAGCCAGGGCCCTATGTGTGTTTGGATTTAAAAATTTTGATACTCGTCTTTTTGTTTCCATAACGTTTAAAACGCGAGAGTTTTGCTTACATTTAGAACATTTTCTTCAGTAATTAAATATATCAGCGAGAGGAGATGCCTACAAACGACCGAGGCCGTTGTAAGACTAAACCGCCACAAGCCAATAAGCACGCACGCGTGTTAAAATGTAACCGTCAATACAAGTTTTCTTCTCCGTTAATGTACCCCTACGTATGCAGTTTTTTATTGCTGAAATAACCAACTTTATAAACGTTTTGTTAAAACCACAGTTAGTACTTAAAGTTATCTAAAACTTGCTGAATTTGAATACGAACCTTGTCTGCCTACGCATTTATTGAAGTGAATGACATTTTCCCTCTAACAGAATATTTCATTTGATTTGACCTTTAACTAACACGTAATGCATTTATTTATGGGTATTTGATATCAGACCGTTCAATGAAAATTCTCTTTGTTAATTTGGTGCTGGTGGAAAGCTTTTAAACAATTAATGTATATTGTAAAATTGTATGTTAACTGAATGCCACTTCGTTTTAGTTAAAAATACGATATATAGGTTAATCATAAAAATAGAAATGCTATTCTTCAAATAGAAATGTTCTTCTGTCCAAGATTTGCACAGACACGCTTGTCAAGTTTTACTTATAACTTGTATTATCTAAGGCCTGTGTATATGTAATCAAATGGAAGACATGTTTAACTACAAGATAAATTAATTCTGTGCAATACATTTAAAGCTGTCACCAATGTATAGACGTTTTAAATTTGTAAAGAAATCAATGAAATGGAAAACACGTTAGATTGCAAAGTATTCAGTGAAGTGAATGTCAAAGATTTTAAGCTGTCACACATTTTTGCCATCCTTATTCATCATCCGTAGAAATAATACACTAATAGAGGCACACAATTAAATCTGGAAACAATTCTCTCGCCATTTAACCCGATTTAAAACTTCTCAATACTTCAAATATAATTACTTTAATATAACTGTACGTGTTACATATTGTTATAAGTCCAATATGAATAAATAGCTGAATAAATAATAATTAATATTCTGTTAGAATTCAGTAGAATTTGTTGTTAATATAAGCAAAACAATATATAAAAAAATACAAATTTGATCTCAATTGAAAACTCAGGTTTCATTTACTTTAATAGATCAAAATGCAAAAGCATCTTAATTCCATCAATATAATATAATTGTTTTAATCACTTTGATTCCTGCCTTGTTCTGAACGAGACGTTTTTTTTTATAATTTGTGATGGCTTCATTTTTACTTTGAGGTAAGAAAACTAGTTACGTGATTTATCTGAAGTATTTCTACTTTTTCATCCTTATTATTTTTGATCGTTTTCAAACGTTGTTGACAATTTTTAGACCAAACAAGTGTAAATATTAAATCAGATCAAAATGAAGTTGTTTTTACATCAATTGTTGCAAATAACCTTAAGGTAAACATTTTAAGATGGTTTGTTCTATAATTAAAAGCATTCAACCTAAAAGTAAAAGAAATAGTAGCTAGTTACATAGCATTCTGATATAGTTTTTTTGATCGAAAAATCCTCACTTATGGCGTTAAAACTTACTCTGTCCGATATTAAACAAATAAATTATGGAACAGACATTTGACTTAAAAGGTTTTGTCGAGCGTGGGAAGCGAATGAACTGTGAACAAATAGTCTAGTGTTGAGAAATTAGATGGACCATTTAATTTACTTGAAACAGAATGTTTCAATCACAATATTTGGTAAATGAAAGCTATTTTACTCAACATATGGTAATAAAATTTGAACACCGTTTCATCAATAATAAAAGGAAGTCAATCCCCGTACAAATTAAAGTCTGAAAATTAAAGATATACTGAACATGTATGACGCTTGGTCAGTGAAATAAATACAACAACAAAGTTATATTTTATTAAAGTTGTTATGTAATCGTCTGCTAAGTAAGATTTTTCATTTTTGTTATTGTTTTAATTTCAGCACGATGTCTGTTTTTCTAGTTATATAAACAATTTCTCACTAACCAGATAGAAAAATCCGTAAATGTTACTAAAAATAGCGGTGTTGGAAAATCTTATCTCACATGGGCTTATCTCACACTCAACGTGCAGCACTTCTAAAAACGTATTCATACACATACGCGATTCACTCCTATTTTAACAAAAATGAAACGTCAAAAGTTCAAAATGTATTAAAAATATGTGAGCTAATATATTAAATTGTCCACGGAATCAACATAGATTGATATTAACTTTCACACTGCAATGAGTCCTACTCAACCTAGGTCCGCCCTTTCCAATATCGATTTGTTACTAAAAATAGCACACTTTAAAATATCGCAAAATTCTTCGTAAAATCGGATATTATGACACTTTTCATGTAGAAAATCCATGTTTTCTGTTATGATAACAATGCTTCTTGATGACGAATCTCATTTTGATATATTTTAATTGAATATTCGGCCAACATAACCGAATAAGCAGAAAAATCTTTTCAAACGGTAAACGCTTTTTGGCAACCATTTAAATATGGACTGAATTGCTTAGGCCTATAAACAATTATATTATGATACTCTGCAACTTTAATATTGATGTGTTTTATCATGATAACCTTGCTTTTTAATGAGGGATCTCATATGAATTTATTTTCATTGAATTTTTCACAAATTTTGATAAACTTGATCAGTAGACTTTTTTGCGGCCTAAGCCCCGCCCTGCTTTTCAAAACAAGGGCGTAGCAAGTAGATCTAGTTTCTGTGTCCAGGTGAGTGAGAAAAATAATCAATCATTAGGCTAGATAGAGGATAGGGGAAATCCCAACCCTCGGGCAATCGGTTCCATCGGGAACTCGCCAAGGCTCGTTCCCGATAGCACCGATCACCCTCGGGTTGGGATTTCCCTATCCTCTATCTAACCCAATGATAGATTCTATTAGTCTTTGAATTTGTTTCTTAAGAAAATACACATTGATATTATAAATCGTTTAAAGGCGAATTTCCATTATTGTCTCTAGTATTTATGTACTGTAATAGAAGACTGTATTTGACATATGGAGACAGACATGATACGACTAACTAAATCATCATTCAGGCGATTAATGAAAGTATTGAGGAGTTCATGTGACGTTTTTTTTTAATGATTCTAAAGTATTTGAATGTTAAGAAATGCACGTTAGTTGGATATATTTATACACTCTTTTTACGACATATTGTCTTTTTATTTATTTCATCTTACTTCTCAGGATTTAATTTCATGATATATTTTGGACATTTTTTGTTTAAAAAACGTTTGCGTTCCGAATATAGTGTTGTCTTGACTGCCTACATATTTTTTTTTAATTTAAGTTGACAAATTACTCCCTTTATACATTGGCAAGTGTATACGGCATATGCTGCCTTTTGGCCTATGTCCTCAAATTTTCAAACTGAAACATATTTACATTGCAGATATAGATTTAGTATTATTTGTATAACTGCATGAGCAAGAATTTGAAAGAGTAAACGATAACATAATTGTGTAATCATGTTAGCTCTTTAACATTAATAATGATGTTTGTTTTTCATTATTGTGCTTTTTGCCATTAACATATGAAAGGTCACGTAATTGATAATATGGCCTAATTATGCGTTAATTATGCCATATTGAATTTATGATTTACGTTTTGATATAATATCCATACAAATTTGTCAAAACTCCGTTCACCTGTCGGACACTGCAAATCAAATCAATATTATACAATATTACAATAAACAATTACCAACGCTCCCTGGAACATCTTAGATGAAATTATATGTCATACAAGGATTGCAATAATAAATAATCAATCGGCAGATGAACCAAATGTATACCATACATCATGCTTATATTGACAATATCATATTTGAATTATTGCTTTACATAAATTCAACAACAGATGCGTCATAATCATTAGAAATAAGTATGGGTTGTTTGATACGAGTTACAAAAAAATGTTAAACGGTTAATTACTTCCGTTTAAAAACTTTTTTCAGTTCGGTTTATTAATTCAAAGTTTTCTTTAAAAATGTTGTTTTGTTTTTAATACCTTAATAAACAACAGTATAAATACATAAATCAGTTAGCTATAACTATTTTATAAAATTTCAAAGGTAAGCAAATTATTCAGATGTTGCATAAGAACGAAAGCTGTCACATATTCACTATTCATCATCAATGGAGATAAAGTTCTGTGAAAAGTACAATAGAAGTATGGTGAACAACAATTTCGCCACTCCTCAATCTATTCAAACAACTTCATTGAAACATGTTCATCATGCCATACATTATGAAAATTGTCGGTTCATTCTTACAAACGGGATTGCAATTGTTAAAAAATAGTGTTCATTTCAAAGTTATAAAATATTACATGTCTTTAAGGCATAAATAAAAGCTAGAATAAAACAATTCTAAATATCACTTTACATTGTCAAACTCTAGGAGATAAGGTGAGAATCGATGTGGCATTTTTATAAATGCAGAAAAAGTTATCATATTAAGGATTATTTCTGTCTCTCTTGAGGTAACGTATGTTTTACAACAGTAACTGTTTATTCATGAATTGGATTGAATTTCTTACACACATGAACATTTATTGTGATATAAGACTTAGTATTATCTATAAGAAATTTTGCGAAATACTTTTCACATGAGATGTTCCTTTATATAATCAAGTTACTTATTTTATATGCCTCTATCGTTTATTATATTCAAAAGTGTTGTTTCACATCAGTCTAGAAGGTTTTAGCTTTGATTCCGGCAAAATCAGTGTTGAAGTTTGCATACTGCTTAGACCGGTGCCAAAAGGTGTTAGAAAATAATGTACTTTTAACTATAAAATACATGTAATAGAAAGAAACTTTATAAAAATTAGTTATATATTTCTTTAATCATAGCTACCAAAAACGACATCTTTAACCATTAATTTATTACAAACCACCAACGAAATAATATGCTTGTGTACCATGTTTTCACAGTTTAAGTTGATTGCAAGCACACAAGGAAACAAATATTAAGTTTAGGTTAAGTTTAAGTTAAAGGGGTTTCTTAAGACTTGAATTATCTGCTTAGAGATTGACACAAAAAAAACAACGTTTTTTAATCAAAAGCATGTAAAAAAACAACTTTTTGTATAATGTTTTATATGCAAGAGCATCTGTATTTTTGTCTTGAACTTAAAGCACATTATTTTGTTTTTGACATCAGAGAAGGGTTGTATGGTTTTCTATGGAAACATTTTGACAATTCATGTAAATTTTGATATATTAGCAGAGACTTAATGACGTTTCATATCAATATCTCACTTTGTAATGATTCAACAAGAAAAATTATTCGCTAGACATATTTGTACCATCCCTGCATGTTTTATTTTTCGTTTATTAGCTCTACGGAGAGCTGTCGTCATTTGGTTGCATTTTTGCGTGCAAGTTGTTGTCTCCTAAACTCGAGAAGGGATTGGTTGAAACTTTACAAACTTGTTCTTCCTGATTATGTTACATGTTTTTTCATAGAATTGCTACCATCCATGCAATTTCTATGCAATAAAGGTACTGATGGTGAAACTGAATGTTTTTAGTTCGATTGTTCGAAGAATACGGAGAGCTATTGTACTCACCCCGGCGTTGGCATCAGCGTGCCGTCACTTTTTGGTTGAGTTTTTGTCTGCGATTTGGTACCTGCTCTCTACTGAAGGGAATGGGTTGAAACTTTACACACTTACTTAATATATTACATTCTTAAGGGTTCGTCATAATTCAAAATTTATGATTACACATATTTCTTTGTAATAATTTACTTGGTCGTAGCAGATTGAAAATGCCCAACATTCTACTCTATCACTTTACTGTATGTTATTTAAATCATGTTGCCCGTTGTATCTCAGTGTTGTTCTTTAGGATTGTTGATTGTAATCTATTTGTATTGAATACAAAACTTAAAACTGATAAAATGGTGCTATGGGTAAAAAAGATATTACAATTTTCATTGTCACCCGTGCAAGGTGCAAGTCTCTCACACATTTCACGTCCATTGCTCTTGAGTGATCTCCACTTCCCTAGAATAATTTGAAATAACTTTCTTCCGTGTCACCAAGAAATCTTTCAAACGTTAATACAAACACCATATAATATTTCTATGTTTTACATAATTAGTAAACTTTGCTACCGAATGAAGTATATGATGCATTTTTTTTTTATTTGGGATTAGTGTACAGAAATAGTAGTCAGACTGCGTTGAATATTGAAATGAGATCACGCAATTTTCTATTTAAGTCAGGAGGGAAATTGTTATGAAATTCACAAAAACAAGATGCTTACAAAGACTTACATCACATATATGATTTAAAGAGAGTTGTGGATTAAGACTTTTATCATACATGAAAATGCATTAAAAAAGGGTCTAAAACACTAAATAAATCGAATCAATTTTAAATGGAAATATATATGTTCTTCTTTAATTTTTTGTTTTGTATTTTTTTCATATAGAACAAATGTTATAACAATTCGACACAGTAAACTACTTGTATGTTCAATATGCCATAAATGGCAAAATCATTACATATAATTTATTTTTCGAACAGATGTTTCACAATAGCTATTTTGTTCTCAATTCATGTGAAAATTAATGTAACATGTTGAAAATCCTTATTACAAATATGAATGCAACACTAGAAATGTGACCGTAGTTTCACAAACTATCATGAATGTGTAATAGAAAGCGTGTTTCTCTTTAAAACACATCACTTAACTTTGACTTCTTTTTTTATTGTTTGCATATGTTACGTAGGATTTTTGCACAATAGAATTATGTTTAGATTGACCTACTTGTATAACAAAAAGCATCCTTTTCATTATTTTGAACATTTTGCCCCCAATTTTGTTTTTGTTTCCACCCAATCTTTTCATGTACATAATAAATAAAATAAAATATTTTTTAGGGATTGAGTAGTTAGCTTGATGTAAAAGTACATTTATGTATAGTTATTAAAAAAGAAACATATTGAAAGAATGTAAGAATTGCATTATTTGTTGTATTATAGATAATATGACTGAATGATTGAAATTAACCATGGCAACAGTCGTCTACTAAGTTGTAGGAATAATATTTTGAAGAATAAGGACAACAAACAATACATATGGCGGTATAATATATGATCTATCTTATTGAAAACGATAGCTAAATATAGTTATATAGTTAATTTATTTATTGCAACAGTGTACAGTTGTAATAGTACTTCTTCTGTCTATTTCTTGATACCAAATTAAAGTATGCATATTATTTTAACTTCTTCAATGAAAAATACTATACATGTATTTGTAATTTCTTATATAAAGAACTAAAAAGATAGAAAAAGTCGAGGATTTTTTCAAGTTCTGTTTCTTTGTAATAACATTTTTACTGACAGCACTCTCAGGTTTACTTCTTAAGTTTCTTTCCAAACTAGTTAAAGTCTTCGTCCTTTGATGAATTTAATTTGAAATTTTCTGGTAAAATATAATTAAATCTAGTCTATTTACAGTTGTGAATAATAAGATTTGTCTTCGGACTGAAACCAGACAAATTCTGTTTTCTTTAGAGGATTGATATTTATCGTTAAATAAAATCATACAAATTATAACATTTAATTTTTTTATTTTTAGGAGATGGCATTTATTCTCTTTTTTTCAAATATGAGAAATTTACTTTGTTTGTTAAACTAATTTTTGTTAAAAGTGCCAGCTTTTCATACGTAATAAAATCTTTTATCCATCGTCGAGAGGATATACCAGCAAAATGGTACTCACGTTTGATAGAACTGAATTTAAATAATTATCAGTGGTCAGTCTATGATTATTTTTTTTTGTTATTAACAACAAGGTCCGAATGAAGTATTCCTACGTAATTGACATTAAATAGTCAATGAATTTATGGGTTTTTTTTACTCCGAATTTTCATATCCCTCTTAAAATATTTCAATTTTATCACTACAATTGTGTTCAGTGGATAATAAGAATGGGATCTGCTGAAATAAAAGTTTATTTAATTGAAGATTAAAGTAAAATGATGTGGCAACGTTTTAGGAAAAATAAATTGATTGAAACACATATATCTAATTTCCAGTAGTGATGATGTCAGTGTACAATGTATTGTGTTTATATTAAGCGAACAAAACACACAAACACACGCGCGCGAGCGGAATACTTGATCGTGAATTTCATAATCTAATGTGCATGGTTAAAACATGGTACAATAGATTAAAAATAATCATAATGCAGGTGCATTTAAAAAACCAAAAAAAAAAAAAAAAAAGAAAGAAAAACGTCAAAATGAAATATTCTGATTGAAGCCTTTACAAATGCTTTATAACTTGTTTGTTGGTTTTTTTAAATATAAAACAAAAATGCCGTGACTTTTTCTTCTGTTATATTATTTGTAGCCACTTTAACACGAATGTGAACGGAGAAGCATTAATTCTGAAACAAAATTAAATGTGATATGGAAATCTGTAGAAAAGCTTTTATTTTGTCATTCAAAATATGCTGACGTTTACAAAAAATAATTTGAAAGTAGGAAGACTAGAATTTGCATTTTATAAAAGGACATACTTTAAATCAAATATTCAATTCAAGAAGCATGTCAAACAAGTAGTGTTCTTTCATTATTATAGTTATAACTGCAGAATATGAAAGTGTAACTTAAGTTGTTTACAATACTTACTATTATCTAAAAAGTATTTTGCAATGCATGACAAAAAATGAATAAATGATATTAAGAAAAACATCTCAAACCTTTACAAATTATACTTACAATACAATTTTCTACTCCATCTTTTATAACATAAGTGGATAATTTACTTCTTCTATTTAAAGTTGACTGAAAAGGTTTGATAACATGTTAAGTTTCGATTATCAAACGTAGTCTGTCTGCAAGCTATTTATGTGTCTCTTAAGTGAAAAACACATCGAAATTACTTGTATCATTTCCAGGAGACAAAAGCGGATATCTATTATACTTTATTGTACAATATTTACCTCTTGAATATAAATGGAATTTTTCTCCTTGATACTGTATCAATATCAATTTGAGCCGTATAAATTTCATTTGTTTGGGGTATATAATATAAATGTTGCTTCACATTGATTTTCCTTATGATTGATCTCAGAACTTTTTTTAAAGTGCAATGGTTTTACGTCTCGAAATTTAACACTATTTATCTATGATACACTTAGTGTAATTATTATTACACTTTGTCATTAATTGTTTTATAAAGAACGATAGCATCAATTTATCATCAAATATTCCTGAAAAAAAGTTTTTCATCTCACTACGCATGTCGGGAGAGGTTCTAAATCAATCACTTTGAGTTAATTTCCATATGACATTTCACACTATCTGATGTTAAACAAATACAATTCAATACAGGCAATTGTCTTAAAAGCTTTATAAAGTGTGAGAAAAAGCAATTTTATCAGTGATATTTGATGATTCTTTAGGCAATTCGTTTTCTTAATGGTGTGTGTATAAATAGCACTTAAATGTGTAAATTCAACAGTTTTGTGAGTGGGAACTAAAACAGAATAGTAGAGGAAACCTAATCTTTGTAAGGATAACGTTTTTTTTATCATTATAAGAAACAATACCATTTAAAGAGCAGCCAGACTACTTTTAAGAGTTATATTACCTGACGTTATTGTAAATTGTGAAGTTAGAAATGTTCTAGTCTGTTTCTAGTCTAGCACTTTGAAAAATACTATTTGATTATTTACAAAGAAAATGACCTCTTCGTCTTCCTATTGAGCAAACTGTATTCTACAGTATTTCAGCTTAAAAATGAAATGTCCGTTGTAGTTTAGCTTGTGCAATTGACCAATATTGATATAGTCATTTTAAAAATTAAGTGATTATCTAAACAAAACAATATTGAAAATTATTGATGTAGCTTACATGTTTCCACAAATAATGAAATGTAACTTTAATGTATCATTTTTAATTTTTTTTTTGCAAATTAAAGTAATCGAAATAAAGGTTCCTTTGAATTTTTTGATATAATTAATATTAACATTCAAAAAAAAAAACAATTTTTGATTGCATGAAATCTTTAATTCATTTGCATAAACTGACATTTAAAATTCCTTCGGATCAGAGGCTTAATACCTTATTCAATTATTAATTTATTTTCAGAATGATACGCATGATACATCAAAGGTCTTTCTTGATTTATTCTTGCTACACTCCAAACGCTGGGATAAACTAGCTTTATCATAATGTTATAATATTGTTGTTTACCTCCTGAAAAAGATATTAATATGCTAAAGAACCATAAAGTTTGATAATTTTAACAGAGGGTTACTGTAATGCTTCCTTTTAGTGCACTTGACATATGCAGATGCATGATGGCGTATTGAAGGCTAAATTCACAGGAATGTGTTGGAGGGCTTTTGCAGATTACAATGTACGAAGGAAGATACATTAACGCTATTCTTGCATAAAAGTACACTTCTGATCAGATGATAATCATTTTCGTTATATTCTTTTTGTATAAGGAAAACGGTTCTTTCACGCATTATACGTACTTATGTGAAGCCACTTGTTTCCGGATTAAGACACGGGGTTGTAATTACAATATTATTTTTTGTGCATTTTGGGCATTTATATTTACTCTTGTTCATCCGTCCGTCAGTCTATTCTTTTTTGTGTTGTACGTAACTCAAAAAGTATTTGACCTAGAGTCGTGAAACTTTACAGGAATGTTGTTCTGCATGTGAAGTTGGCACCTGGTTATTTGCGTATGGATTTATTTAGTATTTGTAGAGTAATTGCCCTTAACTTAGTAAAAATTTGCAATTTTCCACTGGTGCCGCACGTAGCTCCAAAAGTATTTGACCAAGAGTTATGAAATATTACAGGAATGTTGCTCAGCGTGTGTAGTTGTGCACCTGGGTATTTTTGTGGATTCATTCAGTATTTGTAGAGTTATTGTCCTTGACATAGTAAAAAAATTTAATTTTCAACTTATGTAGCACGCAGCTCATAAAGTAATTGACCGAGGGTTGTGAAACTTTACAGGCATGTTAATCAGCATGTGTAATTGTGCACCTGGATATTTGTGTGTGGCTTGAATTAGTATTTGTGGAGTTTATGCCATTAACATAGTTAAAAATTTTAATTTTCAAATTGTGTTGCACGTAGCTCAAAAAATATTTAACCTATAGTCTTGAAACAGGAATGATGCTCAGCATGTGAAGTTGTGCATCTGGGGTTTCATTTGTGGATTAATTCTGTTTTGTCGGAGTTATTGCCCTTGACAATTAAAAAATTGCAGTTTTTAACCTGTGTCGCACATAGCTCAAAAAGTATTTGACCTAGGGTCATGAAACTTTAAAGGGATTTTGAAGAGCATGTGAATTTGTGCACCTAGGGTTGTGCTTGTTGGATTAATTTGTTTTTTTTAAGTTATTGCCCTTGACTTAAAAATGCAATTTAAAATGTGTGTCGTGCGTAGCTCAATAGATATTTAACCTAGAGTCGTGAAACTGATCAGGAATGTTGGTCAGCATGTGTAGTTGTGCACCTTGGGTTTCGCTTGCGGATTTATTTAGTATTTTTAGAGTTATTACCCTTGTACAAACCGTTCCATTATGTTGTCTTATTTGTTCATTGCGTGCTTGAGGTTGAATCAACCAACTTTACAGGAATAATGATCAACATTTCTGTGAAGCTATGCACCTGGGGCTTTGCATGCGGATACTTTCATCAGTTTTGTTAGAGTTATTGCCCTTGACTTAGTATAAATTTGCAATTTTCAACTTGTTCATGCATAGCTCAAAACAGTTTTGACCTGTAGGCCTGAAAGTGTACAAGAATGTTGGGCAGCATGTGTACTTATGCACCTTGGGGTTTGTTTGTAGATTTATTCAGTATTTGTTAAGTTCTTGTCCTTATATACAATATACAATAATAAACGGATGGATCTGTATATACCTCAGAAACATTGACCGGAAAGACTAGCTTTTATTGAGAGTGCTCGTGAAAAATAATGTTTAGTGTAACATCTCCGAAGACCCATAGCACCTGCTTAAAAAAAAAATAAGTATACTCCAGAAACTACATCAAGTGAGATACTGCACGAAAACGAAAGGAAATTTGTGTTCAAAGATTGAAGCTACCTATGACGTAAACATGCATCGTGTCAACTTAATGGCCACTACTTGATTTTGATACTTTTAACTTTTTAAATCCCATTCATGTTTCTTTTCTTTTTTTGAAATGTGGCATAATTTGACTTATATAATAAAATCTTATCTAAGAGTACTGAT
Source organism: Ruditapes philippinarum (assembly GCF_026571515.1). NCBI lineage: Eukaryota > Metazoa > Mollusca > Bivalvia > Venerida > Veneridae > Ruditapes > Ruditapes philippinarum. Next base: position 256,749 of record NW_026858808.1, read on the forward strand.
TGTAACATGATTCGTATCAGTAGTACTTTTTCAGTTTTGATGACGTAACGTCCCGAGGGCAAACCAATCATGAAATATTGTTTCTTACAGGCAAACTATGCCCGAGAAACGAATAACTGTTTTCATTCTCTAAAAGAGCAAACATTGGTTATAAAATTTATAATGGTTTTACCGTAAAAAACTAAATCACTATTTCTTTACTAACTGCCACAAAGCAAAAGATGATTCGGATAATTAGCCTATGAGTTACTTTTAAGAAACTATAGTAGGACATCAAAATACAACAATTACTTTTGTTTAATAAAAAATGAAAATAAAAAAAAATAATTAAGATAAACTAATAAAATCTGCTGATGTTAAGAGGACAAAACTAGTTTACCGAATTTCAAATGTATTAAAATTAGTTTTAAAAAAAATAAAGTGATTTCAAAAGGTTCGGGAACAGATTTGCCAGATCTTTTATTTTAGTTTTTTTTATAATAAAGATGTGTATGAAAATAACAATAATGAATAATTTTGGCCAGATGTTGAATGGCATTCAGTCAGGCGTAATTAATGTAACATGTTGACAGAATATATTGAACATAAAATATATTTATATTATTTCATTTTAGACATATCTTCAGAGTGTGCAAAGTGCTATAAATATTATTTCAAGTTAATTTGTCGTCATTAGTCTTAAAATACTTCCGAATTATTGTTGTTTTTGTACATGTGATTGAAATGTGTACGGAGTAAAAATGGATTTATTAAAGTTTATTTAGCTTTGAAAGTAAAGGTAAGTCATAATTAGTATGTACCGAAATGATTTCGTATCTTCTTTAAAACAAATAAAATTGCTTTATTGCTTTTAACGTATGCCATATAGGTACAGAATCGGGCTGTGTTATTAAGTGTTGAGAATTTAGTACCGATCATGCCGGTGCTAGGGGGTGTGAGGGATGTTGCACATATTCAAATCCCTCATGTACAGACTCAATCAAACCGAGTCTGCAATGCTCTTGTAATTTTGTTGTGATTAATGCTTCCGAGGGATCACTTTGTCTCCAGACTTGTTGGACACATTTGGCTTTTACATCAATATCTTCCATATAGAAAAGATGAATTGCAACATACAATACAATTCAATACAATACAATACAATAAAATGGTATTCAGGATAATTCATTGACAGATAACATACATTGCAGGATTACTGTCAAATTTTAAATGTTACAGTACACATTTTATTAAATTGTGGTTCAGCTTTTAGTAGCTTACTTTTTTGTCATCCAAATCTTCAGTTATTATGTTGACACTTTTAAAAATCAAATATCTGTAAAATTACACAGTTTTGTATAAACGTTGGTTTAAATTCACATTTTACTTTGACAATCATAACTAAGGTACAATGGCGACAGCTCCTTAAGGACAACACAAAACCATTTCTGTATCGTTTCAAACTTTAAGTACTTTTAGGATTTATTTTTGTATTTTAACAATATTTTTTTTTAGATTAAAATCCGGAATGGAGAAATATGTTTGAAATTTGACAATGCTTTATGAAAAAACGTCAAAGAATAAATAAGACAAAACTATAAACAACAAATATTTCGTTCTACTAAGTTCGAACAAAAAAGATATACATCTATATCTATACAATATTTAAACTGTAAACATTCCATCTTTTTGTTTGTTTTGATTAATTACAGTTTCAAAAAACAATTACACCAGCTGTCATTATCTCTTATTGCTTTAACAATTTTCGTAGCTGTACAACTAACATTATTGATTGCGTGTTAAAACCCGTTTAACATTTTGTTTACATTCAACTAACTGTTACCTTTACTGAACGAATTATTGTCAAAGATATTTATGTAATACATGAACTGTTCTTCTCACTACATCATCAGTATTATTTAAAAATGCTCCTCTTGGAATGAGCCTCAAACATTCATATGTACAATACGTGAACTCTTAGTACTAGTACGTATTTATCTTTTTTAGACAAAAAAATTATCAAAGATGTTCGACATGCTCTAATTCGAAACCATAGATATTGTTTGTTTTTGTCGTATTAAAGTGATTGAAAGTTTTTGCATGCTGGCAGTACATTCAATCAGTCGATTTTAAATATCATTAGATAAAATTAGATTTTTTTGTATCAAAAGCATTTGTCGGTTGAATGAATGTATATGTCATAAATCATACAACTAAAGATAGCTGTTTGTTATTCAAATAAATAAATGTAAGTTTCCATTTATGGATAACTTATTTATACATGTAAATGTTTTGTTATTGTTGATACAATGTATAGTTTCTTCACAGACGGAAGTGGTCAATACATAGTAGCGTCCCCGCCAAATAGCACCGATTTCATTAAGCGTTGGTTCAAGGGTTTAAAGTGTTACATTAAATGACTTGAACTTGATTATATTGTATTTAACTCTATATTTTTAATTTATTTCAGATTTGAAAGCAAGAACAATCTACAAGAGTCCAAATAATCAAATGATATATTGAAACTTTATCAAATAAGGTAAGTTTCAATAACATCTTATTAGTTGCAAATTTAATTAATTGTTCGTGTACTTGCCTATTCCCATTGATAAAAATCAACACATTATTATTTGCTTAAAATGATGTTTCGCAAATGCTCCTATAAAAAACCTGTGTAGACAACGTGTACCACCGTGTGACAAAATTAGCGTTTTCAACGGAAATAAGTCAGAGTAAAGCAAGACTTCAAGATATAATTTTGTCATTATTTTTTTTTCATTACAAAATATTTATAAATGAACAACAACATTATCTTGTTGCCAATTACGTTGAAATTGAATCTACTATATGATACTTTGTCTTTTAGTTAAATTTAAACGGCAAACTATGCATTTCTTTGCAATATTTCTATATAGAAATCAACATGATATTTTATAAATATGATTTATCATATTGATTAGAAGGATTTTTCAATGTTAATCAAATGATAACAGCAATTATAAATATTCAAAAATATAGTCCTTCTTATTTGCTTGTTAATATTATTACATGTAACACTGTTATTTTTTCACAAAGTTTGAAATAACATATATAGTTCGGTGGTGAACTATCGTTTCTTCTTTTTAATATTTGTAAAGTTTACTTTCCCTTATAACTGTGTTTTTTTTCATATTATCTTGATGTATTTTATTCTAACTAAAAATTAATATTGATTTAAATCAATGTTTGGTCCATTAATGGTATGATTGAAAATATGATCAGTAAAAACTTGTCGAGACATATGGTACATATTAAAAATATAATAAATACATATGCGGCATGTCATCCCAAAGTAATTTATAATTATGTGATTTTATACAAATGAAATTACAATTGTAATAGCTATTTTCTATCTATCCGTCTATATATAAGTAAATGCTACAAAAAAACTTGGTTTTCTTTTATGGATTTCATATATCAAAAATAGGTTTTGAGAAATGCAGAATATAAATAACCTTATATTTCTTTACATTTATTTTTGTAAGCGCTTTTAATGCTTTTACGAGTACATATCATCAGACAGTATCGTATACTATATTTAGTAATTGTTATCTTTTCAAACATAACAAAACTAAGGGAACAGCGAAAACAAAGGGATTGTCAATTACAAACTTATGCATATTCAAAATAAAAAAAAATTATGTCAAATTTGATTCATTAACAAAAGAGTAATTGACATTTTATAATCACTTTATTTAGTTTTTGTCTTTATCATTTATAAGTTTAATAGTTTCCATAACGATCATTTACAGGTTAATTGGTAGTATTATTTACAAAATAAACTAAAATTAATCACTAGCATTATTAAAAACTAGTGCTTCAACACTTTATTATTTTAATGTTTGATGAAAAACAGAACAATTCCTAAGAACGTAGTTATTCAAATTGAAATGAATTAATTACTTACATTGTTAAAATTGAGTGCTTAAACACTTTATTATTTTAATGTTTGAAGAAAAACAGAACATTTCCTAATAATTAACGTAGTAAAGTATTAAAATATATTAAAGTATATGAGAAATTTGTTTTTTTATAAAATTTATACGCTGAACTGAAATGGAAACAATATGAGCAGATATTTGATTTTTATCTTAAAAACATTGTTTGAAATATAAAATTATGTATATGCATTGTTTATACTTTTCTTTGATATTTCAGTCAGGTATTTGTGTGGACTACGTTTTTCATCTTTATTTCTCGTAAAAACTTTTTTGTCAAGTGAAAATCAAGTAATTGTATGTTTATACCCATTCATTTAGGCTGCAATGTTTCAACTTACAACGTAAATCTGTTCATTAAAGAGAGTTCTTTAAAATCATTGAAAGTGTTCAACTTGATCATCCTGTATAAGTATTACATGCTCAATCAGGATGCATTTTAATCTAACTTTTCTACTAGAATATATGTGTTGGTTTTCTAGAAAGGTGTGGGTGTGATATTAGATAGATAATTTTCCTTCTGTTCTTTATTTACAAAAGTGCTGTTTTACATGAGCAGTGTATGTTAAATGGCAATATTGGTAAACTCTGTTTATAAACATTTGATTTTTCAATTTTTGAAAAATAAAATTATTTTGATGTTACAGTTATGAAGTATTAATATAAAAAATGAAGATCGATATCTCCATATAAAGGATAATTAGACTAATTTTGTCGGTCACTCTTTAAGGTCGCTTTAAAAAAGTTACAAGAATGAAGACACTTGCGTGCTAAACTCAACAGTTGTCAACCTTGAGCTAGAAAATGTGTACAAATGTCAAATTCTACTTTTATCTTGAGGTCATTAGGACATGATTGGCTTCGAAATCAGAACTTCAATGTCGAAACGTTTACATTTTAGATAGAGGAATAACTTTAAATTGAAATATACCAGCAATATAAGGACACGAGTGATATGCAATGTCAATAAGTAGTATGTATTAATATTTATTACCACCTCAAGAAACTTACAAAAATAATATCCTCAGTCATATATCTTATCCTAACAGACAGATATGTTTAAATACTTTCAAGGTTGCATTTTCAAAGCTGAAACGTTTAGATAAAATTTATAAAATCAATTCTTTACATCGTTTGTCAAAATTTGATTTGGTTTGAATCCTGTTTTGTTTTGTCATCTAAGCCTATGGGTATACATGTTTAATGTTCAGAGCTTGTTTTAGGATGATAATGTTTCTGACATCAGATAGATTACATTGTGTTTAGTTATTGAAGCAAAACGAGCCATTTTAGATTTAAATACTTTAATTATCTTACAGAATGAATTGTTGTCAGTTAAATCGGATAAGAGGATGAATTCTGATATATACAAGGTTTCCTCTGGTACTGCAATCATACCCCTTAAGAGGAACAGACATTTGTCTGGTTTCATTCTGAAGAAAATCTAATTACTCGGCTCTCCAAATAGATCAAAAGAATGGCCTCACAAGAGAATTTTGCTTAAACTCATTTAATCAAAGGGCGAAGACATTTAATACAATCATAGATTTTACCATAAATAGTTTAACAATTTTTCGTCTGCCATTTAAACAAGATAAGTATAATTCAAAAGAAGATCCACTCTCTCGAATGCAAAGTTGCACTTTTTCTCTATATATGAGTTGAATGTTTTTTTTTATAAAGAATATATTGATTTCTCTTAACATGACAATTCAACCAATTGTTAAATTTAGACATTTGTTTTAATTTTAGTTTGAAGAATTGTATAAGGTGGCGTTGTGAGCATCGGTTGAGACATTATCAATTAGCAGTTTATATAACAAAGTTCTCCGTTGAAATAACCTGTTTGAAATCTGACATAATTATTACATAAAATTATACAATACCTTATTAACTAATTTTATAAAAAGTCAAACACATTCACTGATAAATAAATGATGGAGCTTTACACATTTATAATATGCGGAAACCTTTGGCAACCATTCTCGTTGTCAAAAATCAGTATTTTTGTTACAAACATAGCAGTTTGTTATCGAAAGAGTTACCCTTCATCTATCATTATACTTTCTACAAGTATTTATCTATCATACTAAAATATTTCATTGAAAGGTTATTTCATATAAAATGTAATTGCAAATTATACAATTACTTTTCGCTCACGCTTGACAACATTACAAGACAGTTTCTTATATTAAATTATATCTGTCTAGGACCAGACAGTGTGAAATGTCATATGGGAGGCATTGAAATGTGGTTGAGTTTGATCTTATCAAAATAAAATGTTTTGTGTGGTGTTGCTAAGAATATTAGTCTAGGATCATTTAAGATGGTTTTGATTATTGAAGTTTCAGACTGATACATCGTACTTACTGTTTATTAAGTGTGCATTTTCAAATATATATATGAATAAATAAACTGGTCTCATTTTACTGTCGTATTTTCGAAAACAGTATATTGCCTTCAAACGAGTCTTAAGAATCTAATTAAATACATCAAAAGTAAATGAACTGTTACAAAACCTTTTTCTATTTACAGTATGGCAAGGTATTTATAAAATTAATGTACAATAGTTTGTTATAGATTTAAGGGTTCATAGCTGAGTATTCATATTTCATTATTGGTCATTTATTATTCTTATGCTTTTGTATATATTATACAATATGTCTGTCTTTGCCATATATGTTTATTGTAAATATGGCCAAAGAAATTTTACATGTCGGTAGCCAATAAATTTTGAAACTTTTTTGAATTATTATACATGTAATATAAAAATCATTTAAAGGTTTTAGTTTAAATTGAATTGATTGTTTGTTAAAATAAACGAATTAAAGCTTTTTAACAGTCAAGACAGTTCATTATAGTTCGTCAGTCATTTCCTTTACGGATCTTGTGAAAAAGTACAAGTAAACTGCTAAATCCTTATCTGATAATTTTGTCCTCTAGTATTTTCATTCATATCCAAACATTGTGTAATAATCCTGATTTTGATGATAATAACATATTCAATCATTTAAGCATTTCTGGATTGATTACCATGCAGGAAGAATGTATTTTTATGTTTTTCGTTAAATTTTGATTTAAAACATTCCTTCTGTAACATCTTTCTTATGTGACATCGAAAAAAAATGTGAACAAGTCATATATATTTTGAGACTATTTTGATGTTTACCGGACAAATAGTAGCAGCTACCTTTTTATATTCTGCAGGGATAATCATAGATTTGTGTTTGTTGCATAATGGACACAATGAACATGATGTGATATATATGTACTGAGAAATAAAATAACGCGTCGGACTTGTAATCCAAGGATTGCGAGACATGCGGGTTCAACCGTTGTTCCATGAGCAGGAATTCCTATTCTCATTGTTTTGCACTGATTGGTGTCTGTACCGGATTCGAGAGTGTTTAATTAAGGTTATATTTCCAACACAATCGAACTAAAAGAAATTCTTTATACCAAACTTGTAATTAATGATCGGTTGTTGAAGATGCATAAGGACAATTATACCTAATGTCATCATTTAAAGTCAAAGGCAGATATTCGAGTATTTATATCTCACAAAAAGATGATTTCTCACAGACAGATTTTTCTACACTTTAACAAGTATCAAATAGAATCGTTTGCTTATGAAGATTGGCATAAAATATAAGTAACATTTGATTGACCTTTTTAAGGTCTTTATCCTATGATGAACGAAAATAGACGATAAACACGATCTTTTTTCAGACAAGTTTAATTAAGAAACCAGACAAGGACTTATGATACTTGGAGAAAGGCAAACAAACTTTACCAAATAATTGCTATATTTTCTTAGTTTGACAAACTTGACAATCATTTAACCATTCATATTGCTACTTTGTCTTAATTTTTTATAAATTTTACATTCTTGTGTATTTCATGTAATATTACTGAACATAATGAAAACCATTACTTTATTATTTAACAAACAGAACCTTTCTAACCATGGAGAACTTTACCTATCTATTTATAATAGTTATATCGCATAGCATGACATTTGTACTTATTGAAATTTTAAAATAATTGTGTTTTTATTTTTTGTCATCGCACATTTGCTCTTTTAGTTTTCGTCTAAAAATAAGATCATAAAATAACATTATTATGACAAATGACATTTAAATTCTTGATAATTCTTGATATCAAAAATCAAATATACTCAAATATTTAACATAGATATCATGATATCTTTGTTAGGAAACAAGTCTTAAACTTCAAATGTCTCATGACAATTAACACTGTAACATTATACTCTCGAACTGAATGCAATAAATTCACTTAAAAGGGTTACTGAAATAACAAGCCAATATAAGGTTCACGGGCATGACTTGCATTTGAATTATTCTTATATGTTCGGATATGATCATTCTAGAAAGTAATTATGGCTGGTCCTAATTCACTATTGACCTTGACATTAGCGCAACTAAATAGACTGGTATTTATGAATGAATTTGTCATGTATTATTGTTTTAAATTTAAATATAAATATATGTTTATTAATATATTGCAAATTATTTGGTCAGTTTTGAATTGCCTTTGGATAAAATATTTAAAATTTCTGTGTTTTAATCTGAGCTGAAGCTGAATTTTGTAAAAACAAATACTGACAGTTTACAGTGCAATTATAAACAATTAACAAAAAAAAACTGTAAAAATATGTGAAAAACATGCTATAGCATAGTAATTACCAGCTTAAATAGTAATCAATTTAACACAATTTCGACTTTCTAAGAAGGTTCATAATTGACATATTTGTTTATTTTTACTGTTAAAATACAGAAAAAAACATATAAATGAGATACAATTATATTATAAAAATAATTTGTAAACAAAAGCACTTTTTCAATTCATATTTCAGAGTACAGCTTAATCTACTTTTAATTACCTTATAAAAATTTGAAATTAAATATTGTTTCGAAAATGATATTAAATCAGATCACATTTATTTCGGGCCATCGCCAATCCTCAATTTAACAATCCATGTTAGTCTTTATCTAATTCTTTGTATTTATGTCACATTTTGATGTACGAGGGTTGTCCAAAAAATTCGTGCACTGCAGTTATTGTCGTGAGAGTTTTTAAACAAATGTCCATTATAATATATTGAAGGAAATCTGTCTTTAAATTATAAGAAACAAAAAAAAGTGCCGACTATCGACCTGGGTGTGTGTAACGAATGCGTCATTAATGTTACCTTATAAGTAAGATCTTGAGCTACGTACAAAAATTGGGTTTATTCCATACTGTAATTGTAATAATTATTTGTTGCTTTGTAATCGTTAAGCATTGCTTTTTATGTTATACATTTGTTGACTGCAAAAGGATAATTTATCACAATATTTTAAGTTTGTAAATTATTTTTATCGACGGAAATGAACAATATCTACAGAAACGAATAATACTTGGAAAGCTCGTCACAGATAGTCCGTGATACGGAGAGACTATGCATAAGGTAATGTCAATGCTACCGAGTACTGCTTACATTAATAACAGGCCTATGTGAATTAATTATAAAAAACTAGCAGGTTTTGATTGTTAACATGGATACTTGTTTCGTTGATCTTTTTGAAAGTTTTGTAGTATCTGTTGTGTGATAAATTCAAATATTTGCACAACTTTATGCATCGTCGATAGTTTTTCCAAGAGTTAGCACGAAATGTTCACTAAACATATTACCACTCCATAATTGTTATCATGAATTTAATGGAGTTTAAAAATATGCTAATAACGAACCAGATAATTGGCAGCAGATTGTTGGTAAATGAGCAAAATTATTATGTAATTTAGGATACGTACACATATTTCATTTCTGATAATATTTAATGCGTTTATATGTATGTTTAAGAATACCGTGTGATGCATAAGTTTAAATGCTAACAATTTTTTTCTTGACCGAACAAATTGACCCAATTTATATTTCTGTAATGACGATTTATTTTCGACATTGCTCGACGACACGTTGTTTCGTGTTTCTAATAAAGACATATCTCCCCTTCAAGTGATATATAATTTTTGTTTTTCTGTCAATAACTCTCACGACAATAACTGCAGTGCACGAATTTTTGGACAGCCCTCGTATTTTTAGTCATATTACAGAAAATAGAATGATAAAAGGCAGCAATTTTACTTTGTTCCTTACAATATATTGAATATCAATTGTTTGAAATTCTATTACAGGAAACAAAACACGAGAGCCGTGCCTGTTTCTATTTCGATCTTCTCTGGCGTATGTCGCCGAATCTTTTTATTGTTAGCAACAATCTATAATGAGATTTCTTTTGAATACGAGGTTTATCCAGAAATATGAGGTTTATCCAGATATTTATAGATTTAAAATTATATTTATTCTTTTAACCCTTGAAATGTTTTTTTCTTTTTATTTGTTACCAGAAATCAAATTTTTTTTCACACATGACATTTCAATTTCCAGAGATAAAAAAAGTTGATATATTTATATCGACGAGTATAAATCATCTAAACATCTTCATCTAGAAACAATTCTAATACTTTAAAAAGCTACGGGAAGAAAATGTGAGGAGAGATCTACTCAATTATTGCAATGCACAGTACTGTAATACAATTTAATAATAACAATGGCACTGCATGTGAAAATTATAAAATTGTATTACAATTCGAAATCATAAGTAATTTTCTTGGACGGACTCCACTGATGATTTTGTTTAGACATGGCGATACTACAATTTTTGTTTTCGATATCATTTTATTTGACATATTTGGTGCAGATCAAAAGATTTGTGCAAAAATTCAAATCAATTGCTCACTAACTTTTATCAATAATGATAGTTTTAAATGCGCAAAAAGACTAAAAAATGCGTTCAAACGCTTTTACCCAGCTCATAGGTATGTAAATCAGTGGAACTATTTTAATGAGTGATAATTTGTGATTTACAAAACGTCTAAATGCAATGCGCGTAAAATGTATGTTTTATAATATACCAATGATACAATCTGGCACGAGATGTGATTTGATATAAGAAAAAAAGTAATTACATTTAATTTAGTAGTTACACTTACATTCAAACTTCGAGTTTAGACTTTATTATATCTCTAATGCGGTGTCTCAAACATGTTTCCTGAGTTTATTAAATCAGTTGTGAGAATATTTAAGTTTTAAATTGGTCAATATATTTGTCTTATTTTATGAGAACAAAATTGACCAAAAATCTTATTATTTCCCAGGCTGCATGTATTAAGTGACAGCATTTAATGTAGTTCGAGTTTTCTTAATAGTTTGCTCGACGACAACCGGATGCTTACACTTTGTCATATAAATGACATACAATTTCTTTAACCGTAAGTAATCAAGAGTAAAGCGAAAATTGTCTTAAATAACATTAGGATGACAAATCTTTTGAACAATGAAAATGTAGCCAATTCACTATGCGGTTTTGATTATTTTTCGGTTACTCTTGCATAGAATTTCAACGAATACATTAAGTAATACATTTGAACATGTGAAAATTGTATAACAAAACATTGGCCAATTATATTTATGCCAGACGTTTTCACGTCAATAATATAATGGACTTTTTATCTGACTTGTTTATGGCTTTTAAGACTATTACTTATATTGAGTTACATATGTGAAGATCAGATAATGTTATATGTCATATGACGGTGAATACGGAGAAATTGATAGATACTCATTCATTTCAGACTTTTCTAGGAGTGCGCATCAAAAAATCTAGTTTTAGAACAATAAGCTAAAGATTGTCTGCACTGCTTCTTTTTATTTAATTTATCGTATAAAAGACAATTTGTATACTTATTGTTTCATGAAACAATCTTATTATATCAAGTTACTTTTAAGTGCATAAGATATATTTTAAATATAGCTTTTTGAAAAGAAATCTTCATTTTGCTATTATGTTGCCCTGCAATGGGTCTTTATCAGTATTCGGTATCTCAAATAAAGAAATAGTAAATGTCAATACGATAAAAACAGTAGAAAGCGATTAACGTTTGGATGATGCTGCTCCTTTGAAAAATACATTTATCATAACTTATTACCTTCTGCCTTACTAAGAGGGCAATTAAGCAAAATAACATATGAAAGTGTCTCTAAAATGGTCTGGTTCATCTAATTCTTAACTGAGTAGAGCTAACAGTAAAATTATTACTTTCTTTTACTTTCTTCTTGTAAAGGATGTGAATGAATAATAAATAAAAGTATAATATTACAAGTCTTTGATATTACAAGCATTAAATATTTGTTTTCCAAATTTGTGCAAATGCAGCATTGTCTTTTATTGATAGCACATAGTGACATTTAGCTTGCTGTCGTGATTTTGTCTTAAACAGATGACGTCTTATTTTGCATTCAAGTTCTTCAGTACATTATCGAATATTATTTCTATTGCGTGTGGCGCCTGAAAGATATGAACAAAATACAGAAAATGCATTTTGTTTAAGGGAAGAAAAAGTTTTTATTTGTATTTCAAGCAGGATTGCCATTTACTCGTTGAACTCCCTCGTGAAGTGTCGTTGTCTTGATAGGACACATGACAATTGGGAAAGCTATTACAAAAACATAAAATAGTATGTGGACAATAGTGTAAGACGTATAATAGCATCGAAAGCATATATCTTAAAGCCATATGAATAAGTTAATAAATTATTTAGATATTTGCAAACTTTAAGAAAAGTGAAACAATCTCTATTGTAAAAAGTTTTGTTTGTGTATGTTTGTGTTTATTGGTTGAATTACAATATTTTTTGTTTTTGTTCATCATTAAAACACGCCGTCTCTTCAATTAAAAAATGCAACCTTTTATTTCTTAATTTTCATTAGTTAAGTTTATACAAATTTATTTTAGTTCGATTGTGTTGGAAGCTATTAAGCTTATTGAAACACTCTCGAATTCGTTCCTGGAACCAACCAGTACTAAGCAATGAATGTAAAGTTCTTGCTCAAGGAAACGACAGCTTGTCTCTGGCAGGGTTTGAACCCACGCGCCAGCAATCCTTAGATTACTAGTCCGACGCGTTAACCACTCGGCTACGCCGCCAGTCAAAGTTAATTTTCATGTTTATCTAGACACTGAGCTCTTAGTATGTTAAAACTCACCAAATGTATTTGTTAATTGTAGTTTTTCTAAGTTAAACCAAGGAACACACAAAATATCTAAAGATATTTTAAAGAGACATATAACTTAAAAGATCAGATTTAATACTAAAGATATATTGTATATTGAAGATGAAAACGTGTCATAAAATAAAAAAAAATGAACACTTTTTAGATTTACTAGACTTTGTAGGATAATTAAGATAATATGATATTTCTATTGAAGTACTATTATCTATGAAACAGTTTAAGTACATTGTTATCTAATAAAGAAACTTGAAAAAAAGAACAAATTAATCCGTATACAAAAAAAAGATTTTGTTTGTTATCCGATTAGCAATACGATGCTTTGAACAGACAAGGTGTGTTCAAGAATAGTTTTCTATATTGATTAACATTCATAGAAAAAATCACTTACACTGAAGGATAATAATTTACTTACCATATACTTGCAGTTATAAAAAAGTGCCGTTGATACTATGAATGAATCTGTATATTTTATTTCAGCCGCGTAACGACAAAACCAACATAATGCGTTTGCGACCAGCATGGATCCAGATCAGCCTGCGCATCCGTTCAGGATCCATGCTGTTCGCTTACCAACTCTATAACAAGTAGAGAAACTGATAGCGAACTGTATGGAACCTGATCAGACTGCGCGGATGCGCAGGCTGGTCTGGATCCATGCTGGTCGCAAACGCACTATGTTGGTTTTGTCATGACGCGGCTCATTTCTTTCAATAATTACAGAATGTCAGATAAGAGTCTGCCACATTATAATGCAGTAAAAGAAGTTGGAACTAAGTTATAGCAATATTGAACGACTCTCGTTAGATTACAAAATATGTCACATACTTTATACCACAAAAACATTGATGATAAAAACACAGAACTGATAAATCCATATACTTCGTGATGACTAGCAGCTTCAGAAATTGATTATTTCTTTTCAAGTACATTTCATATGATTGCATGGAACATGCATGGTTCGTAAACTGGAAATAAATATATCTTCTTCACAAAGCTTTTATGCATATTGAAACGAACAGACTATTACATATACTTGATAAATTCGTTATCTAGTATTTGAATATAAGTTGATTATATGGAAAAAATATGGCCTGAAAGTGGTCTTTATTTGCATAAATAACTTGTCTGACTTATGCTCAATAAAATATTGGTATCTTTATGATACAATTACGAATGCTAATTTATCGATATTTTAGAAAAGCATTATCTTTATATTAAACAGTTGCATTTCACTATAAAATAGCAATATCACTTTTCTTATTGCCATTTCAGTCGGTTATTGCCTCCACAGTTATACATCATTTTGCTACAATATTGATACATTTGTAACAACTACTCCTTTTATTATTCTGTTAACAATGTCTCTACAATCAAATCTCTGAAATTCAATCGCAGGATACAAAAGACATGTTAGCCTAGCCTGTTTCCTTAGAAATTCTCTTACAAGACTTGACATTTTCTATTTCTAGACGGAGATCTTCCTAAAAAAATATCTTTAGAAATACATTAATTTTCTTTTAAGTCTTCCCACGTCCAACTGCTTTGATTTCCGTCGTGTTATTTTATAGTGTTGACACAATGCATATCAGTTCATAAGAACACATTAATTTATTGTATTCATTATATTCTTAAAATGTTCACCTGGCCAAATAAATATTACAAGCAAATATGATAGTTTTCAGAATTCTGTAAAATGATACTGTTGAAGTGTTAGACAATATTGTATTCGATGTAATGAAGAATATGATTTTGCAAAGTAGCAGATTAATTAAATGAATATTGTCAATGTATGCTTAAAAGAATATTGTTAATGAAACCCTTTGTAAAATTTACATTTCTGAATGAAAATAAAGACATGGAATAAAATGTCTTTCACATGTACTATGATATCTCAAAAGTATGCTTAAATATTTGCGCGCACTTTATTGACTAATTACTATTTTATTATTTTATGCTTAAATTAGCTTTTCTTAAAATACAAAAAAAAAGATAAGAAGTTTATTTCAAATTGTTAATGTTTGTTAGCTGCTCTTGGTATTATACTAAATCGCCTCTTGAATATTAAGTCTGGTTAAGGCGATATCCCTTTGTTGCAGTGAAAACATGAACAAATAATGAAAAGTACATAATCGGTTTTCTTCAACCTCTTCATAAGAAAAAAAACTGTGAAACATTTCCTATGCACCCTAAGACCGTTTTTGGAAAATTTTGGGCCTTAACACTAAGTTAATTTGTATAAGAAATTGACAAAGCTCAAATGCACACATCATTTTAGTTCATGTGCAGTTACGTAACACTTTCTTGCGTAATTGTCCCTGTTATCTAATTGTTATTGTCATGTAAGCGATAGAAATAACGACAAACAGGAATTAATGTATCATATCTGGATATTTAAGGTTTCCGAGAACATGTAAATGCTTTAACAAATTGCGTGGCTAGTACTCCTTTTCACGTTTAAACATCGTGGATTATATAATGTGTCGGGTATGATAATGACAATCGTCATCTTGTCAAGTTATTTGGTTTTAAGAAAAGACACAAAAAAGCACACTTTTCAAGAGTTATTAACATATACATCCCATAATACTCAAAAGCAATTTCAGTCAAAGTCTAGGATTTTCAATAAAACATACAATTTGACTTAAAATCAGTGTGCATTATATTAGTATCTTGTTCAAAAATTAATGGGAGGTTTGTGAAAATACTACCGCAAATAGCGTATTTAGAATAAAAAAAGATATGTGTGTAAATCTGCCATAAAAAAAGTTTTTCATCAGTTTGTCAAGATTTTGTTTGTATAACTCGAATTCGTTTATTCAGATAATAAAGATACTTCTCAAAGGAATGACAATATTAATAAGTAAATAAGTTAATTATCGGCTTCACTGAGTCTTAAACTATATTTTACAAGTGTGATATCTCACGACCCGGAGCTACTTGTGTGTATTTTTGTGGTAGTTTATGAATGCGAAAGTTTCCGAAAATAAGTAAGTGCATTATCAAATTGCGTGGTACGTAATAGTTAATCATTTATAAACATCTTGATTTATTTAACGTGTCGCCTTGATAAACAAAATCCTTGATAAACAAAATCGTTTGCTAATAAGTTTATCTGCATTTAATTGCATTGATGCCTAAGTTAAGAAGTAACTTGAAAAAAGACATTCGGGACGAGGAGAAATCTTGACACGTTTCAGACAAATTGGGGACCAATATTATTACTGCACATAGAAAATTGACAGACATTCTTGGAATGTGATCGGATCCGGTATGCTGGGTATCCCCACCCATTGAATGACAAGATGAATGATATCTTTGCCCGAATGTCGAGTACAAATTTCATAAACAAACGTTAACCTCGAAAAAATGTCGTTACTTTCGAAGCAACAAACTAATTGCATAATTTTTAATGCCGAACCCATATACATTGTAACTAAAGGTATGAAATTGTGTGTGCAAAATGAAAATATTTCATATTATGTACATGCTGTATGTATAGATTTGAAATCGCAATGACGATTTGTTTTTATTTATAGAAGTATAATGTTGTTTTTTTTTTGTTTTTTTTTTTTTTTTTGGAGGGGGAGTTGTTGTAATTTTTACAAACCAAGTATTTCGCTGGTATTGAACAACCAAATCAATTATCTGTATTTGGCTCTGACTAAATTTTTTTTCAGCAAATCAACGGGTTTATTCAATTTTATTTATTTCCTGTAAGATCGATCATGAAATAATGCGTGGTTTTCTTTTGATTGATTTGATTTATTACTGAATGTCCATTATAGCAACTTCAATTTTAATATTCATTGACATTTACATAGAATAGAATGGCTGGGAAGTTTCTCTTTTCGCATTTAGTATGACTGAATAATCTTTGACTACATAATTACTGCATTCCAGAATAATCTATCTTTGCACAATGCATATGCACATGTTATAGATCTTTTGAACGATTGGATGGCAGAAGCATGTGCATATCCCCGACGTATTTAAATTTTTTGTTTAATTAAACTGTTAGATTACTACACAACAATAATGAACATATTTCGCTTTTGATTTAATTTAGAAGTACAAATTAATTATGTTTATGCTATCATTAGCAGATTACCTGACCCATTGTAAAGAGAAAATTCATAGTCATTGATCAAACTATTTCATTATTTATTTTTGCTGTATGATCAGTGAATAATCGTCTTATTAACTCGATAAATACTCATAATTGATGGCTATAGAAAACATCATTAACTCTATGTTAGAACTGTTGCATCGTGCTCCCTTTGTGTGTGCTCAAGTCCTTAGTACCAACTAAACTTTTATTCGTGTCATTACAGTTTTACATAATTTTACAAAATTGAGGAAGAACCTTTCTTATTCTATTCTCTGAAATTCAATTGCAGGATACAAAAGACATGTTAGCCTAGCTTGTTTCCTTAGAAATTCTGTTACAAGACTTGAAATTTTGTATTCACAGGCGGAGATCTTCCTAAAGAAAGTTAATTAGAAATACAATTATTTTAAGTTTACCCACGTTCAACTGCTATGATTGTGGTTGTGCTATTTCATAGTGTTGACATAATGCATATGAGTTCATAAGAAAACTTTGTTTTGTTATTCACTATACATTTAAAACGTTCATTGAATTTTACCAAATACTGTTAGCAAAAGTTTATGGAATTCATCAAGTAAAAGACAATATTGGATTCAATGTTGTCGTAAATCATTTTACAAAGAAGAAGAAGAATTTAATGAATATAATTTACTGTACGAGGAGTGTTCCAAATATAATGTCATTTCAGCTTCTTCGCTTGAAAGTAAAATTTTATTGAAACCACATTGACACGTTAGATTGATCACTGAACCGTAACAGAATAAAATTATATGTCCACAATGTCACTGACTTAGCTACAGTGTACATTGCTTTATATCTTATTCATTACACTATACTCAAAATGACTGGAAACATAGCAAACAATACATTTAAAATTAGGACTTATATAAACGGTAGGTCTTTACTTGGCATTAAACCGTAGATTTGTCGTGAGGTCTATGATATCGATGGGAATGGTCTAATGTCTCATAGGTATGTGAGTTTCTAAATTTATAACAGGTTACGAACACATCAAAGATGCTGCTCGCCAAGATCGCCTTGCAGCATTTACAACCAATAATAAAATCCAAAAGATATACCAAATCTTATAGAAAGACGCAAGATATCAATCCGAGCCAATTGGCTCGGATTAAAAACTTGAAAAATGAACAAAGCTCAAATGCACACTTCTTTTCAGTAAAAGTACTTCACATGGTTGCGTAATTGTTTGATCTAATTGTTATTGTCATGTAAGCGACAGATAAAACGACAAACAGGAATTAATGTATCATATCTGGATTCTTTAAGGTTTCCGAAAACATGTAAATGTTTTAACAAATTGCGTGACTAGTTATACTTTGTCCTTTACAAATATCTTGATTTATGTAATGTGTCGGTATGATAAAGAAAACCGTCATTTAGTCAGGTTATCTGGTCACAAGAAAAGACACAACAGGAGAACACTTTTTCAAGAGTTTTTAACATAATTATATTCCATCGATTGGGTTTTTACAATAATTGTAAAATATATTTAAGATCACGATTTTTCTCATAAGTAGTGGAAGTGAAAATAAAAAGTTAAAAGTACAAATTCGGCTTGTTTAAGTCTGTTCGTAAAAGTTATTTACATCTCCTACGACCCAAAACGCCGTATGAAACAAAATTCATTCTTCAATGCTAAAATATATTGAATCAATGATAAACAATGTGTACATGTGTTAACTTCCTTTAGTGTGTGCACTAAATAAGTTTACGGCTAAGTTGCTTTTCTTTT
Source organism: Ruditapes philippinarum (assembly GCF_026571515.1). Taxonomy (NCBI): domain Eukaryota; kingdom Metazoa; phylum Mollusca; class Bivalvia; order Venerida; family Veneridae; genus Ruditapes; species Ruditapes philippinarum. Next base: position 275,699 of record NW_026858808.1, read on the forward strand.
GTCTGCACCAGAAACCACGACAAATAGGCATGAATGTACCGTCTCTGGGTACATTAAGGTTTCCGAAAACATGTAAATGCATTAACAAATTGCTTGTCTGGCAATACTGTTTTATTTTAAACATCTTGATATATGTGATATGTCGGCTTGATAAACAGAGCGTTAGCTTATTAAGTTACGCGATCATTAAATATGAGACAAAAGGACCATTCTTATCCATAGCTATTTACATATGTCTAAGTAAAGTTTTAAAACAAGTTCAGAAAGATATTTTTATTTAAGAAATTTGCTATTTAAGCCGAATATATTTTCGTTTTTGATTTAATAAATAAAAAAACAAACATTCTTGCAAAAATAATATGAGAAAATGTTCATTTTTAAAAGTTTATATATTACCACATATATACAATATTGTACATTTTTGCATTCCTTTTAAGGCTTCATGCAGCCTGCATTAGCTCGCTCGTTATTAAATTTAGAAAAAGAATTTATTGAAGTTTTACGATTTTTTTTAAAAATTAATTACGTTTATTTTAACAATATGGCTTCAAATATTTTTTCACTGCATGTTTATGACACACTGTAAACAAGAACAGCTTAAAGGGAGACACATGCAACATTTTGATTTCTTTCTTTTGAATCTTTCGTTCGATATTCTGTAAATATCCTCAAAATGAATACACTAGGGTGTGATAGGAACAATACTTTTCTCCTTATAAAGAATAAAATGGTTGTTTCCTAACTTGACCCACAATAGTTGTAACAGTGAACTCTGGAAACGTTGAAGAACATGTCAAATGAATTACTCAGACTTGATTTAATCATACAATGTGCACAATATATGTTGTTATAACTTCCAGGGTTTGTTCATGTCACATGACTTGTTTTAACACTACTCGGTGGTTCTGTCGGCGTCTAAATTTCGTTCAACATATATAGATATATTTAAGCTTCACACCCAAAATATATAGAATTTATACGGAAATTCATACTTAGACTTTACAAATTGTCATTTTAGAGTGATTTAAGTACATTAGATCATTTTTATATTTTTGTCAGTATCCCTTTAAGCTCAGTCATTGTCGCTCGTCCTCCATAATAAATTTTTCGGGAATTTATGACTGATAAAAATGAAACGGACACGGAAATAGCACCAATTTAGTCAAAAAGGTATCCGTAATGAAATAAAAAAGAAGTTTCTCTGAAGATTTGAAGAGATTCAGGCGTTGTGCCTGGCATTAATTGAAGAATGTATATAACTTTGATAGATCAATAAAGTGCCTTTATGTTTCAAATACAATAACATTAACCAGAATCTTTATAAACTAAATCAAACATAATACAGAATAGGCTTTGACTACTATTTGTCAGTAAATCAAAGGATTTGTTCAATTCAATTTAATGTCATAAAATGATGCGTGGTTTTGTTTTCGTTTATTGCTGAGTGTCCATGAAAGCAAATTCGATTCTAATATTCATTGACATTTACATAATATCTGGCTGGGAAGTTTCAATGTTCGCATTAAATGTGACTGTATAATCTTGCCCCATATAATTAATGCTTTTCAAAACAATCTAACTATGCACAATGCATATATGCATATATGCATATCGAATCAATAAAATCTCTTTGGAACGAGATTAATTAAGATCGAAAAACAGAAGCTCATCATATCCGCGACGTATTTAATCATTTTGTTTAATCAAATTACCACACTTTAATCATGAACATATATTGCTTTTGATTGGAGCTAAAGGTTATTGATGTTTCTACTATCTTTTATACTTTAAAAGGTTTATGAGATTATCTGATTGTTCCGGGGTAACATAAAATTTGTCGTTAATGTTTGTAGTTACCTATTTTTATCTACATCGCTGAATTATCATTGCATTATAAGCCATTGTTATATAGTTTGAATATAGTTTAAAAACTATTGTCTTAGTATTCTCTGATAGCAATATTTTCGAACAGAAGTAGAAATATCACGTTTAGAATAGTTTTGATATTTATTGTCTGTCTTGATATAAGAATTTACATGTTTTAGAAACTGTAGTGCCAATAAACGAATTCTTATTTTAATTGCAAAGAAATCAATCACATAAAAGCAATATCCTTGAGACTTAAGTCAAAGTGACATTTGCTTCTTAAAAGTTTGAGTTCTATTTTCATATGAAAATTGTCCTCAAAGCAAAATATCAATTACTTTTTTCATATTTTGACAATATTGATATTGATGAATGCAAATCCAGAACTCATTGTCTTCTTCATTGAAATGTAATCACCCAATAACAAATTTCTACGTACAACAGATAAAAATGTTTGTTTTTCACTCAAATTATTTAAAAATAAAATACTGATTTATATATTATAGAAAAATTTGTTTTCTTACCACTTTAGCTCAAGAAATGTATGTGGTTTAAGCCAGGTTCCCGTTAGTGCCTAAAACGATGCACAAAATGGCACTTTAATAAAGCTGGAAAGTCGAAACCTTATGAAACCTTAACAGTGTTGGTGTGACTTACAAATGTTATATAGTAAAATACTTTACAATATTTAAAATCATTATTATAATAACTAGCATTGTGAAATTCAATTTACTATCTTATTCACAGTAAAGGTCATATGGCGCGTTTCCAGCTTTACAAAGTGTAGGAAGACCTCATGTGCCCATCTGTGCACGAACAGATACCTGAGTAGAACCCACCGACATTAGACTACCGACATGACGTTGGCTAGTTGCACAGCTCACTCACACTACCCTGGCGGGATTCGAACCAACAGCGGTGAGGGCAAGTGGTTTGAAGACATTAATCGCTCGACCACCTCCCTAATAAAAATATCTGTAATACATCTATCAGAATGTGTGCCTTTTAATGAACGAATTTGTCATATATGTAATTCATTAGAAGATGAATACCATTTTGTACTTGTATGTAATATGTTTAAAGAACTTCGTACAAAATATATCAAGAGATACTATTGGAATCACCCTAGTAATTTTAAATTTATTTCTCTTATGAACACAGAAAATGTAACAGATATTCGTAATTTAAGTATTTACACGTATCATGCTTTTATTAAACGTCAGCAACAGATTGATTCACTGTAGATTTTGCCAATTTTAGATGTAGATATATCTATAGCATTATTCTAGGTTAATGCTTACTAAGACAAAACGTTTTGTAAAAATAAATTGCTTTAAATTATAAATATTATAACCGGCTGTTGATATTCACCCTTTCTGTCAAGGGTTAACTCATCTAAAATGAAAACGGTGACTCGATAAAATATATATAGATATATCTATATCATTTTATAAGACTAATTTAATCTTTTTTGTCAAACAAAATGCTTTATGGTGTATGCAAAATATTTAGTACTTTGATGATAACCTAGTAATAGATACCTTTAAAAAATGGTTCCGTTGATGGAGACTCCTGATCTTTCTGTTTATAATGCCGTTGCTATGTACAGATCACCATCATGTGCTCTATATTTTCGTTTTCGTTTTTTTCGATGGGGCATTTATGTGTTGGTGAATGTATCATATTTAGCACTACGTATCATTTGTGGATAGCGCCCCTTTCCAAGAAAGAGCAAAATCCTTAAATGATATCAACATATTATGTAGGAGCATCCAACCTCGTTAACCATATTATTATTATATAGAAATTAATATGTTTTGTCGTATTGTAATATTTACATCATTCTGCCTCTCCCAAGCGAGATGTCATGTGAAACCACTCTTTGTTTAATATTGTACCCTGAAGCTCTTTGGTTTGGTAATTTTATATAGCACAGTGAATCAGCTTAAAGTGTATGAGCTACTTTTCCATTTACCAAAGAATTATTTCACGTGAATACACATGCCATCTCGACTTCTTGTCACGTATTGCTATGTTTATATTTGTGTATGTATATATATTGATGCTTTGTCAATTGCTCTTTTTAGGGCTTTAGTGCAAATAAAAAGTTCTTCTTTCTTCTCTTCTATCATAGTGTATTTCATAACATTCAAAGACATGTTCTCTGATGTCTTGTTATTATTAAAAGACTTGTGTTTTCCAGGAAATGTGAATATGGCAAAATGAATTTAAAAGAGACGCTATAAAACCTGGCCAAAATACCCATTATTGCCTTTCTTGATAAGAGTACATTATTTAGTTTATAATTTATTCAATGTCATTAAATTGTCTCCATTTGTTCTGTTTAAGCGTAAATTTTTCTCGGAAGCTCACGAAGTTTCTGAGAAATGAAAGAAAAAAAAACCATTTTCTTCTGTCATTGTAGTCTTTGCCCACAAACTAAAAGTTCTATTACATGAATTAATGACAGTAACCAGAGTCAATTTATGACGCTTCACCACAGAAAACTTCATAAAAGGAAATTTACTCAGACGCTGGAGAGGACAAAATATTAATTTTCTCGTTTTGGAGACGAGAGATTGATAAAAAAATGGTCTAAATGTCTTTTAAATATAAAAAGTCAATTCAACCCCAATAAATACAAAAAAATATTTGAAAAAGTCTTTTGTTTCACTTGCTTTTTTACAATTAATAGAGTAAGTTATTTGTTGGTTTTTTTATATAAATTCCACTTTTGTTTACTTTTGCTTCTTTCATGGCAAATTATTTCACATTCAACTCTATAATATTTTTTATGTATGTGATAAACATCAAGCATGGTATAAATTCATTATTAAGCAAAAAAGGTATAAATCCATTATTAAGTTAGGAAAATTGTATTCATTGCGACTCTTAATGTGCCTTAAAGTTTTGTAGATGATTAAAGATTTGAACCATAGAAGTAAAATGAATGATGTATATGCTTCAAAATGAGATGTTGACTCTTAGAAGATCATCAGTGTAGATAAATATTACATTATTCAGTAACCTTTGAATGTTAACATCGTAATAAGTATCATATTAAAATCGCATGAAAGTTTATATGTGAAGCAATACCTTGAGAGTCTGAATTTAACAATCTACCACACCTCAACGTCTTTGTTATTTCTCAGTGTTTGAAGGAATATCTATGGCACGTGTTGGCGTTTTGTGATGAACTACGTCTGTCTCTTATCTATAGTGACGTGTTATACACGTAATAGTGACGTGTTATACACATAATAGTGACGTGTTATACAGGTAATAGTGACGTGTTATACAGGTAATACATTAAAGTGTACATGTTTTTGTTTAAATTTCAAACGATATGAATTTTAAGAAAATATTTTTTTTGTATTTTAATCTTTAACCACAATAAGTGTATCAATCTTGACATAAGTTTGTTGCAAACTATTGATCATGTAAGGTTTTTTTTCAATACCTCAGTATTTCGTATTAAAATTGTATGAGAAATTGAATTTAATGGAAAAAAACAACTTATACACGAAGCAAGTAAACTGTGACTTCTTAATTTTTTTACATTGAAACTAGATTCGTTACAGCAAGTGAAATTTGTATCATAGTTTCAGGACATTTCTGTTGAAAATGCGTCAGAGTTAAATCGTATACATACATATACATGCACAGTGCGTTTTTGGAGTACAGGTATTAGCTACCCGTACTCCAAAGCATGCGCATTGATTGGCTCTCATTTTACGGTATAGAAAGAGAAAGCGATAGAAATATCATATTCAGATGCTCGTTCATTGGTTACTGTTTTTCTGGGGTTTAATATTGTGACGACAGTTTTTATGTTTGACTATGAAACAAAATAGAAAGAACATCAAAACACGGCAGTCTGATTAATACTCGGAGCCTACTTTACCGCCCCCGTACAAATTAGATAACCTCGTGTTTCGATGCTCTTTCTATTACTTGTTCTCTCTGAATTCTTATAAGCAAATAAATAAATGAGCCGCGTCACGACAAAACCAACATAATGCGTTTGCAACCAGCATGAATCCAGACCAGCCTGCGCATCCGCGCAGTCTGATCAGGATCCATACTGTTCGTTATAAGTTTCACTACTTGTTATAGGGTTTGTAGGCGAACAGCATAGATCTTGATCAGACTGCGCGGATGCGCAGGCTGGTCTGAATCCATGCTGGTCGCAAACGCATTTTGTTGGTTTTGTCGTGGCGCGGCTCAAATGAATAAATTAATCATCATTTCTTGTGCTGCTTAATATATCAATATGTATATATTACATTCATTACGATCAAACTTTAGCAAATGACGTCATCTCTCATTTTACTCTATCCTACCGAAATAACTTGTTGCCATATAATACAAAAATAGCTTCTTTAAAAATAACTTGCAAATTGTAACGCCGCTAGCTATAAAAGGAAACTAGGTGATAAGATATAACTTAATCAATTTTTAACAAGGAGTAAAAATGATATATCTTGTCTGCCCTTATTTTACATTAATTTTGGCTTTACCTCGTAGTTAATGGATGATTAATTGCCGCTTTGCTTTGAATATCAAGTACACACTTCTTATCTATGACAGATTTTTTTATAAATTTCCTTTTTTTATTTTATTTTTTGGTTGATTTTTTGTTTGTTTGTTTTTTACATATAATTTAAAACGCATGGCCATAGCATTGTTTAGTGTGAAAGATTGTTAGGACATAAGTTATAAGAAATAAAATTTATATCTCTTAAACTCTTTGCATTTTTTAAGTTTGTTATAATATTTCTGAGAGTTAATAGAAGGCCAAGAAAGTTAATTGTTTAATATGGCAGACAAGCGCTTACTGTACATATATTGATAATTTATTGTAAGCAATTACTTTATCATTATTACAATGAAGGATGTTTGAGGATTCCAATAATTGGGAGAATTTCTACAACACATTATTTTTTGTACATTCAAAAATACTATTATATAACCTTCAACATCTTTCCCATGGTTACCTCATAAAGAGACAAAATATTATTTTACATTGATACACATTTTTTGAGACCATATGCCGCTTTTCTTGAAATGGCATGAACGTGTCACATTGAAAGTTCCATGATAACCTCTGCGGATGTTTCAAATTGATCAGTTCATGTTAATTTCTTCTTAAGCCGGTGCTAGGGGTGAAATCAGTGGCTTGCAATTACCACTACTATCAATGAATAGACTCAATTAATCCGAGCCTGCAACTCAACTTTTTCAATGTTGCCGTGTTAGGTTTTTTTAAGGATTTTATTTTTCTCTTGACTCTTAACAAGTCATTAAGTTTGTTTTCCGCAACCAAGCATTACCTTATATATATTGCACTGATATATTTGGAGTAACAATGTGTGTATGAAAACAGTCAAAGAGTGCACACAATTTATAATGAGCGATATTAAGAGAAGTGTTGATGCTATTTTGACTTCATTCAATCCCTAAAATGCAGCCTTTTCCTGTAAATGACAGAATTATTTATTTCAAATGTTTGAAAAATCGACGACTGTCTTAGACATGCAGACATATATATAATTCAATACAGATAGAAATATATGAGATTTTACGCAATAGGATTTTTTTCACATATTTATAGCACCAAGAACAATGCATTGTTTTCTCATTTTCAAAAAAAATTTATTGGGGCATTTGGTGTTGTCGAGATTTGATTAAAAAACATATATATTCTAAACACATATAATAAATGTGCGCATATTTTTTTTTCATTGATTTGATGCTTATTGACATTTTCAATAATTGTTCATTTTGGGCATTTTGAGCTGTCAAGCTTTGAGAAAAGAAACATATATATTATAAACACATAAAATCATTGTGCACAGGTTGATTTTTATTCATTGATGGTTATTGTTGAAAGTTTAATATAAGGAACACAGTTATATCACAAAATTATAATCGGATTTTTTTATCTGTCAAGTGTTAATCAAAGTTTTGTAACATAATCCGTTTTTAAAATTAGCACATTTTATTGCCTTAATAATTATATAGTTAGATTCATTGGAAGTTAGAACGTATCTTCTATCTTTCCATGTAACTTCCCTTCATAATTCTTTCACCATTGCGCCAAAAAGACGATGTAAGCAACAGTTCTTTCCTTTTCGTCTAGACCAGTAAATTTTCTAGAAACATGACAAGAGTTTCTGACAGTAGACAGATTCATATTGCTAAACATTAAGTTAAACTGATAACATACTTTATCCATACTGTCATAAAAGGAATATACTCTAGTCTCCAGGAACAAGACAATGTCAATTACAGATGACTTATATCCCTTGTCGGAGAGAACGAAAGTAATACAAGAATGCTATGTCTATAGCTTATGTAAATATAAAGCAAGATTTTTATATTTAGATGTAAAGCTGGACTCGGTGCAGTGCGTTGATAAACATGCTTTACTTCGAATAAGTTTAACACATGGATAAGCACTGTTACTGGCAAAAGAGAGTTCTATAGCATATGTAACGATTGCGTAATAATTGCTATTGTTTTGTCAGCGCCAGAAATCACAGCAAAAAATGAATTAATTTATCGAGTCTGGGTACATTAAGAAAACATGTAAATGCATTAACAAATTGCTTGGCTGGTGAAACTGTGTAATTTGAATCTTGATATATGTGATATGTCGGTTTGATGAACAAAGCGTTAGCTTATTAAGTTACGTGATCACGAAATATGAGACAAAAAGATCATTCTTATCCATAGTTATTTGCATACATGTATTTCTAAGGAAAGTTTTAAAACAAGTTCAGAAAGATTTTACATTTAGATAATTTGCTATTTAAGCCGAATATATTTGCGTTTTTGATTTCGTAACTCATTTTGAAAAAAAAATGTTCTTTTCCAAAAATTTGAAAGAACGTGTTCTTTGTTGATATATTACCTAAAATATTGGTCATTATTACGATGTTTTCTTTTTGTACAAAACTACTAAGCACGGAAAGTACAGCTTTGGTACAGCCTGCATTTGCTTGTTCGTTATCAAATTTAGAAATGAATTTATTGTAGTTTTACGAATGTTTTTTTTAGTTCTAATTACGTTTATTATTATAATATGTTTCACTGCATGTTAATGACACGCTGTAAACAAAAATAGTTCAATCAATGACGCTCGTCGTCCATAACAGCTCTATCAGGAATATATGACAGACAAAAAATGAAACGGACACGGAAAATGCACCGATATAGACAAAAAAGGTAAACTTAATGAAATAAAAGAAGGTTCTCTGAAGATTTGAAGGGATTCAGACCTAGCATTTATTGAGGAATGTATATAACTTTGATAGATCAATGGAGTGGTTTGTTGTTTCAAATACAATTACATTTACCAGAAACTTTATAACTAAATCAAACATAATTTAGAATAGGCTTTGACTACTATTTGTGAGTAATTCAATTCAATGTCATGAAATGAAACGTGGTTTTCTTTCCGTTTATTGCTTAGTGTCCATGAAAGCAAAGTCAATTCTAATATTCATTGACATTTACATAGATTATCTGGCTGGGAAGTTTTAATGTTCGCATTATATGTGACTGAATAATTTTGCCCCATATAATAAATGTTTTTCAGAATAATCTAACTATGCACAATGCATATATGCATATCTTATGAATAAAATTTCTTTTGAACGAGATTAATAAAGATCGAGAAACAGAAGCACATCATATCCACCACGTCTTTAAATATTTCGTTTAATTAAACTTTAATCGTGGACAGTTATTGCTTTTGATTGGATGTATCATTTATTGATGTTTCTTCTATCTTTTATACTTTAAAAGGTTTATAAGATTATCTGTTGTTGTTGGGGTTTTTTTTCTGAGAAAACAGACAACTCCCTTTCAATGCTTGTGGTTATCTGTTTTTTATTTATAATACTAAGTGATCATTGAATTATACTCAATTGAAATATAGTTTTAAAAAAATACCGTCTTAGTTTCCTCTGATAACCGTTTTTTTTTCAAACAGAAGTAGAAATATCACACTTATATTTATATATAAGAATTTATAGATTTGAGAAAATATAGGTGACAGTTAAAAAATTCTAATTTAAAATGCCAAGAAATCTATCACATAAAAGCAATGTCCTTGAGACTTAAGTCAAAGTGACATTTTGCTTCTTAAATGTTTGAATTCTATTTACATATATAGATATTCCTGGAGGCAAAATATCCATCTGCTTTTTGTATTTTGTCAATATTGTAGAGGTCTACAAGTTAATGTTATTTACACTTACCTTGAGTCTGACACGTTGGCAAATAGTTACATTTCATTAATTCTTGACAAACATGTTTGGTGATATAACCAGCTATAAAACACAAGATGAGGCATATTTCGCTTTAGAATGACAAAACATACACTCATACAAGTAGCTTATAAACTAGTTTTGCCTGTACATGCTTGTGGAGATCCTTGTTGATCCTTGATCTCTGTTGATTGTGTATCCGAATTTTCCGGACATGTATATTTAAACTGTTTGTTTATTTCCTTGCGTAAATCCTTTAACATTGTGCCGAAGTGTTATTGCAATAGTGAAATGAACAGTTTATGTTTCCTTAGCACCATGTAACTTGGTTTAAATCCATGTATTTAACTCGAAATGTTAGAAATTGTTGTAAACACATTTAACTAACTTTACATTGCCGCCATGTTGTTTGCAAAGCATTGTGGTATTTGTTTATGGTAACTAAGTGCAGTTGAACCTATGTCCTGTAGAA
>NW_026858809.1:0-5323 GCF_026571515.1 Ruditapes philippinarum
AAAAATTACATATCTCAGGGTAACATGTCCCCTGTCTTTTCCTGAAATGATGATCACTGCAAACGATGTGAGAAAATTCGATATTGTTACAGAATCACTGACAAGCTGCTATGTTTTCAATAATGGAAATAAAAGTCATTTTCAAAAGCACAGTCGTACCTGTTGCAAGTATATATATCATAGTGTTCTCCCTTTGGGAAACTTCAAATGAATAACACTAGTGGAAGTGAAATCATAAGACCAGATGAGAATTCTGAGTTTTATTTAGCGTCAGTTTCTTCTGGGATAATCTTGCTTGTAGTTTTTGTTTCTTCTCTTGTATTAAATAGTGTTGTTCTATGGGTGTTATGGAAAACAAAACTGTTGCAATCGGCTGTGTACCGAATGATAGGATTTATATTGATCAACGAACTTTTGATAAGAATGTTTGGGTCACCTCTTATCATCACTTCAATGTTGCTTGGACGATGGCTTTACCTCGATTCTGGTTGTATATTTTACGCTTTCGTGATGACTTGGTTATCAGTTACAACGTCAACTTTATTTACGTGTGAGTATATCAAAAATATTTTTGCAGCATTTTAAATAATGGATTAATGCCATTGTTATTCAATATGTGCATTAATTATTGAATAAATTGACAACTCATTTTTATTTTAGTAAAATGTGCCTCGAGTCATAAGCATCTTCTTTTTTGTGATTGTGTGATACCAAGAAACGTTTTAGATCGTAAAGTTTAATAGATAAACAGATACATATTATTTTATTTAACAAATACGTATGAACAGTTTTAAGCACTTATGGTAACCATTTGATATACCACTATTCTAAATCCCTCCCGATGTCTGCTTGCCGCGAAGAAAGCAGGCGACACGTCAAGTTAAATCATCCTGAGAACAAGGAATGATTGGTTGAGCTAGAGAGGGTGTGACCGTACAGATAACACAAATGCCATGGACATATTGTTCTTCATCTTTGCCACCAACGTAATTTTTATTGACAAACTTTCATGAAAAATACGTCTTAGGTTCGGCTATAGGATCGGACCGGCGAGTATGCCGTTTATCTCAGTCATATGGTCTATTCCAATGCCGAGTATAAATAACTAAATCAAACAAACAAACCTAATATATGAGATAATAATTGATTGGAAACGCAAAGGATATATCTAAAGTTTTCTGTATTATCTTAAAACTGAAATTATATCTAGTTATTTACATAATTGCCCTATGAGTTCATAATGTGCCATTATCGCATAATGGCGAGCAGCAACCAAGTAGTAACCTCTAAGTAATTATGAATTACGCTTCCCAAACAAAGTTTATAAATTTTCTTATTCAATTTAGACATATTCACTAAGAATTTCCTAGATTTCAATAGATTTCTGCAATAAATATATTTTACCCAAGGTCGATGGACAAAATACATCTTTAAATATGTTAAAATGTGTTTAATTCTATATCAAACAAATAATATTAAGTACAATAGATCACTTCTTAATTTATAATTAGCACCTTCTACATACACTAGGGTAAAATGGACTGTTACCAAGTCACTGACTAATAAATCAATATTAAGTCTCATATTGATATAGGGCCGGAAAATAAACATTCAAAACACCAAGTAACTTATTAGCAACCAAAGTATTAATTGTCAGACGAATATATAGGATGTGTGTTTTATGCTGAATGTGATAAATGTCACACTGAGAGCGCGAATTGCGGTTGATCTCATGATAATATCACAATTAAATCACGAAAAATACTTCATTTTAGATAAGTAAACAAATGTCGACAATAACAATAAATAATTGGAGCATCAACATCCTATTGTCCCACCCCGCTATCTTATTGTCATACTGTCACAACATATTCTCGCGATTCTCTAGGAGAGCTAGAACTGACTGACCCTAACGAAACACCGTACCTTCATTATGATTCCGAAGTCATTAATCTTGGCAATTTTACGAAACATCATATTAATGATGGTAATGATATTGGTCATCAGATAAATGAATTTAGTTGTTCACCCGATGATATGCAAATTTGGCGTCTATGCTGAAACTTATATTATCAAAAGTGCATGTAGGTATTATGTTAAATGGTTATTTTGCATGTATTATTGATGCAATGTTGATAGACATTATTTGACTTCCATAGTTAAGATGTTTCCTCTCCTTTTTCTACTTCTTCTTCTTCTTAAAGAATATAGAATTAAAGGGTTGATGTCTCAAGAGAAAGAATAACTTTCGTTCTGTTTGTAACGAAACCTTATGAAAAAGCCACAGAAGTACAAGTGTATATAAAACAGAGAAATATTCAGTAAATATTGATAATCAAAAATCATGTTGACTTTTATTGTGGAATGAGGAGATTATAAAAACAATAACATTTCTTATCCACTTGAAATGTTCATTCATTCATCTCAAATATAATCAACGACAACAAAGAGTAAAAAAAATAACAGCATTTTTCTGTCATGATTATTCTCCAATTCTGTTTTAGGGAAGGAATGAACAATGATAAAATTTATATCAGAAAGTATTCTTTTAATATAAAAGTATGGTAGACATGATTTTATTTATTTATATTTATACAGGTGTCGCAATTGAACGGTATATCATAATGTGTCAACCGGACTTACGCCATCATTTAACAGTACATGCAGCCAATATAATCGGTGTTATATGCTACATACATGGTTTAGTTTGGGCTATCGCACCGTTTCTCATGATGTACGGATACGTTTACGAGCCATCAAGACTTGCGTGCACACCAGATTGGTCACATGACAATATTGGATACATTCTTGGACTCGTTTTGGTGTGCTTTTTAATGCCAGTGTTAATATCGATGTGCTGTTACATAACCATTTACAAATTGGTGAGTGTCATCTTTAATTGTCCATAGGTAAACAATATGTTTTCGTTAGATATACAAACCTTTTGAAGGATGCATTGCATTGTTGCATTTTCGAAAGGAGGACAGATGTAATGCAAAAACACAACATGATTTATGTTTCTTAATTTTGCCTGATTCTGTGTTCTTTAGCTTTTTCGCATCGAGAACACATAAAAATCGAGAATACAAAAAAAACTAGCATTATAATATTCTTATGGTTCAGGACAAAGACTAAATGAAATTAATCAATCAATATTGTATTTTTGAATATAGCTATAACCGTACAAAACAACCAAAACATTTGCTTTTATGACATTCTTTAACTGAAATATTAATTCATGCACATAGGTTTTGTTTAGTTTCTAGTAAAAAATAAGGCTATTTAAGAATGTTTTGATAATTATATCTTTTCATTTTAGATTCAGGGACATGCAATAAGAACACGATTCAACTCATCTTTTGACAGCAATGTTGCGTTCAATACGGCGATTACATTAGGTATGAGTTTATATGCTTTAAAGCAGTTTAATCTATATCTTGTTACGTTCCCACTTCATCAAACCAAGCCTGGAACATTTTCAAAGCGTTCTTAAATGATTGTTTTATTTAATTTCTTTATTTTATGTAACAAAGGTCTCTTAAAGCCTATTCGACCAGTATGAAGAGAACGCTTAGACCTAAAATGGCCTTACCCATTACAGACTCGTCCGACTCATAGAGAATGTGTTTGTCTTTACATTTGATGTGGAGTTGGCCATGACAAGATAACAACTACTAATCAGTATGTCGAACTTGTAAGTAACCATTGACTTGACCACTGAAAGATTATCAGACCATTTACTAAAGATCGGTTTTGCCAACAGCCGGTGAGGACTAGCAACTTTTAGCAATGTCAGTAGGTCAAGGTCATCAAGCTCTTGACAACTAAAAGCTTGTCTGTCAAATAACTATAAATATGACTAATAGATGACCTCTATTAATTATGAGGTTATAAGACCAAAGGTCAAGGTTGAAGTACAAATGTATGCGTAAAATCCTTGTCATATCAATCATTTGAACAAGTAAAAAGGTTAAGTTTTTGAGATACAATGGTCATCACAAGAAGATGCTATCCATTGATTTTGAGGTCGTTAAGCCAAAGGTTAATATCACAGTGACAGTGATGTTGCTTCTCCGGCAGTAACAGTGATTAAAAATCTGTAAGTTGGCAACTAAGGCAACCCATAGTTTTTGTCAAACGCTTAATTAATAGAATGATATATTTTTGCCCAGATTAAATTTAGATACCAATCACATTAATTGTGTAGATTATATACTCTAGACACATGAAGATGTTTTCAATACCTTATTCTTTGTCAATGTGGACGAATATTTTAAGCATATGGCAGAGCCGTTTTGTGGATTTGCTAAACGATTATGATTAGCCGCTTAAATGTCAAAGGGGCAAGCTGTATAAATGGTAATATTGGCTATATATATAGTCTACAAGACAGCCTGTGTAGGGGCTTACAACTTATATATCTATATCTATTGTCTAACATTAATGTATATTAAGGTTTACACTGGTCAGCAATGAAATCACAAATGTAAGGTTTTAGCCGAGAAGCATTTCAGAGGACTTAAAATATATACACTGTACAGCAATCATTCTTATTAATTCCAAGGAAAATAAAAGTATTTAACAGCCTTGCGTCTAAAATTAAATTGGAAGATTTTCAAAATTTGCATCTGAAAATATACCAAAAGCCACCATTTAATAAGAATAGTTTTTTTCTTAGTTTGATCCCCTGTACTCCACCCTTCTAAAGAAAAAATGTTACCCTACATCTGAAAATCCTTCCTTTCATGCTGCTACAGATAGTTTTATCATACTTGATATACTACACGTATGGCGAATTTACAATATTCTAATTCGGAATCAATTAGTAATGTATATTGTATTTTTATATTCACATTTAAGATAACATAAAAACAAACAACTATGTGGACAAAAAGCGGATTTGCCTATTATGTGAAATGATAAAAATCTTTAAGGGGAAACAGCTTACATTTGATTTTTCTATTTCCGCTGATTACCAGTGATTTAATTGTTGTTGCAATATGATAAGATATGGAATAATTTATCCGTATACAATTGTGTTATAATTCCTTTCTCCCAAAAATAACGAATGTCTTTTATCAAAGAGAATGATTTTGAAGTTGACATTTCAGGTACATTCTTCATCACATGGACACCGTATATGTGTATTGCTCTTCATAAAACTCTCGGAATGGAAGGACAAATTAACCTATCCAAAGAAATAACGCTTATTCCCTTGGTCGCGGCTAAAACGGCAGGATTATGGCATCCGCTTGTCTTTGGTTTAAACAACAATGATATTCGTACTGTCATTAGATCTGAGGTCAGTCGGTGTTGTCAAATT